>NW_026716861.1:0-169064 GCF_029784015.1 Lycium ferocissimum | reverse complement strand
GCCCCCCTCGTGTTCGGACGGCCCCGGGGGTCTAATCCCACCTCGTTGGGGTTTTGTCCTTGTTATTTTTTATTAGTTCACTTGTACAAAGCCCTGGGGGCAGCAAAATAGGAGCATCCTCCTTTTGTGGGGTTGGGCTCCTTCACTTCAAGAACACTTGTAATAGAATAGATCATATACATATATACAATCTTTCCTTGATTTCTAACCGGCCAAGAGTACAATTTTGTTCGAAGTTTATAGAGTGATTTAATCCGTCAAGTATTCCATATTGTCCATACGCGATCACTGTTGCAAACGAATCGCCGCCATAGGCCATTTTCACTAAGAGCATTCTTGAATACATATTCTCTCCGTTTCATATATACCAAGATCCAAGCACATATCCTATACCCGCTTACAAATTCAATTGATTATCCGATTTCGGGGTAAACAATATAATCATCATGTAACTCATCATATCCAAAACCATATCTAAAATAGCGAGAGCAAGTTGGCCTCGATTTAACTCCTGATTCAGGCAATTTCTTATACTTCCTAATGGATGGGTTCCAATTACATAAATTAACACCTGATTGAGGCCATTTCTTATCAGTCTTGTTTGGTCTATAATCCGTTGTCAGAATCACACCACCTGATATTAAAGTTTTGCATGGGATAATTACATATTTCAGTTGCCTCAGTAATTGAGTTGTAAAATATGGAATTTAAAGAACAGTCCTTGAGAATGCATATTAAGTTTAAAATAACCCTGTGGTGCTTGTTTTCTTTGTCATTAGCTGATGAATGAAGATGTATTTTTACGAATTCTGGGCTAGAGATTAAAGCGAGCCATGATTTTGAAACACACTTGAATTGTAAGAGTGATTTTACCTACAGGCTGTAAGAATTTTTATTATTCTTATGTGTGGCCCAATTAATATAAAGCCCATAATATTATTTAATGAAGAATAAATCTCGACCGTTAGATCGGTTACTTGATGGACGAACCGGATTGAGTCTCAACCCCTATAAATTGGTCCTCCCTCCACCCATTAGGGTTACCACTTCTTCTATACACTTTTCCATCATTGACGGCTGTGGTAACGTAAGGTTAGGGCCAATGGCGGAGCCAGAATTTCCGCCGAGGGGGTTCAAAATATAAAAAAGTAAACATACAAAGAAGCCTAAGGGGGTTCAACATCTACTATATATACATAAAAATAATTTTAACCTTGTAAAAACAGTGTTTTTTTTCTGCCAAGGGGGTTCGGATGAACACCCTCGGCATAGTGTGGCTCCGCCACTGGTTAGGGCAAGGAGGTAGAAACCAATTTCTACAAACAACGCTTCCGCTTTCATTATAATGTCTTCCGCATCAGGTATGTTTTCCGTATTATCTCCATGTAAGATTATTGTGTTCAAGATTCTGTGTGAATTAAGTTAATCTTACATGTGGTATCAAGAGCCTGGATATTTGAACCAATAATCTTCGTATAAGAGAGACAATATTATGATATATTGGAACTTGTGCTTACTGGAACAAAAAAATCGTAAGACTGAACTTTGATTAAACTGTATATGGTGGCTGACCCATCAAGTTTTCTTAGGGTTTCTTAAAGCTATTAAGTGATCCGTAAATTAATATTAAATTGATGATTGGGTAATAAAAGATTTTATGGGAATTTACTAATGTTTGTTTCTGGGCGTGAATACCTTTGGGGTATTTTATATCCAAGATAGTGTCAGTTAGTAGGTCCGGTGACATTTATTGGGTGTACTTATATAATCTTAATTTGATTTCTTATGATTGTATGGAAGCTGATTTTGTCCAATTAATCAATTTAAATATTTACGCTCAGCTAGTAGTTGAGTTATAAAGTTTTATCAACAAAGTTACTTTGCACATATTCTGAAACTACACTTTAGTTTCACATGATGTAATGATTATGGGTTATAATGTTATGTTTACTGTTTTTAGACCATTAAAGTGATGTTTTCATTATGAAAGATTCTGGAATGCATAATTTTTGAGCTTACACATATGTGATTTAATTCTTATATGTGCGATCATGAAAAGTGTTCTTTACATTAAGTGATAGTGTATGTGTCTAAAGTTGTATAGTTTGTTAGTCACCAAAGTGACCAAACTAGAATGACTAATATTTACACATACATTATATTGATGTTAACATTATGCATGTACTAATATTCATATAGTTTGTTAGTCACCAAAGTGGCCAAGCTAGAATGTTGAAAATATTCACGTGCATAGAAAGTTATGATATTTATTTTATGTGTGCATTTATGTTAATATAGTTTGTTAGTCACCAAAGTGGCCGAACTAGTATGTTTAAGAAAAATATGCGTACATAAATTTTTTCATTTATCCATTAAACTAACGAAATGCCAATTACTGAAAATAAATGGATAAATGGACTTTCACTATTGCTAGAACTTAAGGATTTGCCCAAAGGTGAATCAATTATTCTATGAGTAGTGAACATAATGAGGTAAATTAATATTATTTAATCAAATATGTATTGTATATCTAAAGATGTCGTATATGTTTGATTGAAAATATTTAATTGCATGTTAAAGTTGAATATGACATTTAAATTATGATAGTATGACGTAGTATCACCCAAAGGAGAATTACGATATACTTTTATTGTTTTACTGAATCCACATTATTTTCTAATTTGTGAGCATATGTATATCTATTTTGCAGTTATTCCTCTTCATTCGCTTGCTTCAATCATTCGTGTTCAACAGATTGAACTTTCCGAATATATGAACAAGTCCGGGCCTCCACTTTTGTGATGGATCTTGACTTGTCTCTCTTTGAAAACCCAATCGCTATTACCGATACAAGCAAAGGAGAGATGAGAAGTCTTTCCATAAAGCATGGGAACGCTCTAACAGATTGAGCCTTATGTTTATGCGAATAACTATTGCCAACAACATTAAGAGTACTATTCCACAAACAGAAAGTGCCAGGGAATACCTGAAGTTTGTGGAAGAATGTTTTCGTTCTACTGATAAGTCTCTCGCTGGTACACTAATGGCTGAACTCACGGCCATGAAATTTGATGGGTTGTGTAGTATGCAAAATCATATCATCGAGATATAAAGCTTGGTTCGAAAAGAAAGGTACTTTTAGTGCTTTTGTATGTTTCAAATCAAATTTAATAGAAGTTCCTAATTATACTTGGTGGCTTGATTAAGCAACTACTCATATCCACCATATTGCGGGATTTTTACGATCCAAACTACAAATCCAAATAAGGATTTCTTGTTCAAGGAAATCGTATGAAGGCTCTAATTAAAGGCATAGGGACTTATCGTTTGATCTTGGAGACTGGACATCACCTTGATCTATTACAGACTCTTTATGTTCCTTCAGTTTCTCGGAATTTGATTTCTCTTTCAAGACTTGATGTTTCTCAATTTGATTTTAAGTTTGGACATGGATGTTTCAATTTATATAAGAATGTTGTTTTTTATGGTTCTGGTGTTCTTATTGATGGTTTATATAAATTGAAACTCGATAATGTTTTTTCTGAATCCCTTCTTGCTATACATCAAATGTAGGAATTAAACGTAGTTCAACTGGAAAGTTGCTTACTCATGGCACAGGTGTTTGGGTCATGTATCCAAAGAAAGGTTAGAAAGATTAGTAAAGAATGAGATTCTCCCGAATTTAGATTTCTTGATCTTGATATATGTTTGGATTGCATTAAGGGAAAGCAACCAAAGCATAGTAAGAAAGGTGCCGCTAGAAGCACCCACCTTCTCTTGAAATTATACACACCGATATTTGCGGACCTTTTGATGTTCCATCTTTACGGAGAAAATATTTTATTACTTTTATCGATGGTTTTTCACGTTATGGATATATCTACTTGCCGAAAGAAAAATCTCAAAACAACGGACGCCCTCAAAGTGTACATCAACGAGGTTGAAAGGCAATTAGATAGTAAAAGTGAAAATCACTAGGGTCGGATAGAGGTGGTGAATTTTATGGAAAATATAGCAAATCGGGACAATGTCCAAAGGTCCATTTGCAGTTCCTCGAGGAACATGGCATATGTGCACAATTTACTATGCCAGGAACACCTCAACAAAATGAGGTTGCAGAAAGGCGTAATCGGACACTTATGGATATGGTTAGGAGTATGATAAGTAATTCCTCATTACCCAAAACTTTGTAGATGTCTGCTCTTAGTACCGTTGTGTATTTATTAAACAGGATTCTTAGTAAGGCAGTTTCAAAGACTCCTTTTGAACTGTGGACTAGAATGAAACCTAATTTAAGACACCTGTATGTTTGGGGCTGCTCAGCGGAGGCTAGAATTTATAATCCACACGAAAAGAAATTAGATTCTCGAACAGTAAGTGGTTACTTTATTGGTTACCCAAGAAATCTAAAGTGGTATAGTTTTTCTTTGTCCAAACCATAGCTCAAGAATTGTTAAACCGGCAATGCAAGATTCACTGAAAATGGTGAAGTTAGTGGGAGTGTCGAATGTCAAAATGTGAAAATAAATGAGGTAAGGGTTAATGTTCCATTGCCCATGAATGTGCCTACTTCCACACCAATAACAAATATTGTTCCTGTTGTCGAAGAACACTTTGACAATACTGAATAACATTTGAATGAAACACTCCAGGAAGGAACTAACTCACAAGTATCTGACGCAAATGAATCACAAATCGTGCCATTGATAAAATATCAAAGAGAAAGAAAATCGGCTATTCCAGACAATTATGTGGTTTATTTACAAGAGTCAAATTTTGACATTGGACTTAATAAAGATCCGGTTTCATTTTCGTAAGCCATAGAAAGTACTGAGTCTGAAAAATGGATTGATGCCATGAAAGAAGAGTTAAAATCAATGGAATACAACAAAGTCTGGGATCTCGTTGAATTGCCAGAAAATTCTAAAAGAATCGGGTGTAGATGGGCCTTCAAGACCAAGCGTGATTTAAATGACAACATTGAACGATATAAAGCCAGACTTGTTGCCAAGGGTTATACTCAGAAAGGAGGCATTGATTATAAAGAGACCTTTTCACCGGTCTCAAAGAAAGACTCGTTAAAAATTATTATGGCTTTGGTGGCTCATTATGATTTAGAGTTACACCAAATGGATATGAAAACTGCCTTTCTTAATAGAGACCTCGAGGAGGAAGTTTATATGGACCAACTAGAGGGTTTCGAAATTAAAGGAAAAGGTCAAATAGTGTGTACACTAAAGAAGTCAATAAATGGACTCAAACAAGCCTCACGACAATGGTATATAAAGTTCAATGATACCATAACATCTTTTGAATTTAAGGAAAACACCGTTGATCGGTGTATATACCAAAAGGTCAGTGGGAGCAAGTTCATATTGTTAGTCCTATATGTTGACGCTATTTTGCTTGCTGCTAATGATTTGGGCATATTACGTGAGATGAAAGATTTTCTCTCTAAGAATTTTGAAATGAAAGATATGGGTGAGGCATCCTATATGATAGGGATAGAAATATTCAGTGATAGATCACAAGGACTATTGGGACTGTCTTAGAAAGGCTATATCAAAAGAGTTCTTGAGAGATTTAACATGAACAATTATTCAGCAAGAGTTGTTCCAATTCAAAAAGGGGACAAATTTAATCTCATGCAGTGTCCAAAGAATGATGTAGAACGAAAAGAAATGGAGCCAATTCCTTACTCTTCTATTGTTGGAAGTTTGATGTATGCTCAAACTTGCACAAGACCGGATATTAGTTTTGCGGTCGGAATGCTGGGAAGATATCAGAGTAATCCAGGAATTGATCATTGGAAAGCTGCAAAGAAAGTTTTGAGGTACTTGAAAGGAACGAAGGATTACATGCTCACGTATAGGAGATCCAACAGTATGGACGTTATTGGATATTCGGATTCAGATCATGGCGGATGTGTTGACACTAGAAAGTACACTTTTGGTTACTTGTTCTTATTAGCTGAAGGAGCAATATCGTGGAAGAGTGCTAAGCAATCCGTCATTGCTACATCCACAATGGATGTAATTTGTGGCATGTTTTGAAGCCACAATTCATGCATTATGGCCGCGGAACTTTATTTCGGGACTTGGGGTTGTCGACACCATTACCAAGCCGCTGAAAATTTATCAGGATAATACTGTGCAAAGAATATTCTTCGCAAGAACGATAAGTACTCCAAAGGTGCCAAACATATGGAATTAAAGTACTTTACCGTCAAGGATGAAGTTCAGAAACGAAGGGTGTCACTTGAGCATATTAGAACTGATCGCATGATTGCAGATCCATTAACGAAAGGTTTACAACCAAAGATATTTAAAGAACATGTACATAGAATGGTTCTTGGTTGTACTTATGATTAATGTTTTTCTTTAAGATGTTTGACACTCTGAGCTCAATTATGTGTTTTTGATATACTTTAATGAATTTCCTGTTTCTCATAATGGTGTACACATTATTGTTTTGAGTTATTACAGGATAAGTCTCCATGAGACATTATTGTAGACCATAATGTTAAATGTTTTATAGATTATGAACCTAGTATGATAAGTTACTAATGTTTTAGTATATGAAAGGGAGTATGTAGCATAAAATTATGTATAACCGCCATAACTCGCATTAGTGGTTTGTCATATTATGGTATGTATGATGAACGTTATCTAAGAGATTTATTTTATGCGCAACTAATTTTTATGTTGTTAAATATTAGTGTTATGTGGTAATTGGGCCAAGTGGGAGAATGTAAGAATTTTTATTATTCTTATGTGTGGCCCAATTAATGTAAAGCCCATAATAATATTTAATGAAGAATAAATCTCGTATGTTAGATCGGTTACTGACGGACGTGGACGCATTAAGTCTCAACCCTATAAATCAACCGATTGGTCCTCCCTCCACCCATTGGGGTTACCACTTCTTCTATATACTTTTCCATCATTGACGGCTGTGGTAACATAAGGTTAGGGCAAGGAGGTAGAAACCAATTTCTACAAACAACGCTTCCGCGTTCATGATAATGTCTTCCGCATCAGGTATGTTTTCTGTATTATCTCCATGTAAGATTATTGTGTTCAAGATCCTGGGTGAATTAAGCTAATCTTACACAGGCAGCTTTGATTGTATTTCTACATTGATTTCTTGTGCAAGGGAAGGGATTATTAAGGTTGAATATTGTGTTGAAGTGGATGGAAATGGATATGGGTTGTGGGTGAAGATCTAGTTTCCATTGTAGCTGCAGATGGAAACTTGGCTCATCGGAGTTTCTCCGTAGTTACAACCTAATCGGCGAACACAAATTTTGGTCAAAAAAACACCACGTCGCTCGACCCGAAGCGATGCTAACAAACCAAACCGGCAACGGCGATGGCACTCTTCTCATCTCACCTGCTAAAACTGTGGCTATAGCGTGTAAAAAAAAATAAACATAAGCTAAACCAGGTAATTATTTTGCCCTAATTGGTATAGAGTGTAAAAATCCCTAAAATGTAATTTCACTTTCTATATATAACAACTCTTAAATTCTAACATCTTACATGTCATGTTTAAGATCATAAGATTCAAGGACATTTGATACGTTCGACATATTTTTAGTTTACGATCACAAGATCTACATATCTCCCTTATTTGCCAATGGAATTTACCCTGCATCAACTGATAAATGCTCTGCTAGGATTAGCTGCACTGCAGACATCATAGGACAGTGTCCTAATGAATTAAGGACACCTAGTATTTGTGGTCCGACTACGTTTTTGAAGTTCTTTAAGGATTGATGTTCAACTTTATCCTAAAGAAGATTCAACTAGTACCTTTACTTGTCCTAGTGGAACCAAGTATAGAGTGGTCTTTTGTCCATAAATTAAATGGATGTAACATATTTTGTCTAATTCCTGCTTCTTAGGACGTTTGAAATTTCTGTGTAAGCTTAGTTTACATCATTGTTGCTATTTATTGAACTGAAAATTCAAAAAATTGTGAAAAGCATTCAATGAGAACTTCAAGTATTATGGAAACATTCATTGAAAATACAAAGCATGTGGCATATTTTCATGTAACCAATACTTTTTATAACGGATGTCCCTCGAAGGGATAATTTATGACCAATATATTGGTAGTATACTTATGTACATGGCAGTAGGGCTGCATATAAGATTGATTCAGTTCAGTTTTGAAAGTTATTGATTTGACTTATCGGTTATTGGTTTTGAAAGTTATCTGTTTGAATAAGCATACCTTTGATTCCTTAGTTATTAGTAAACTGTAATTTTGGCTGTTGTAATATTTAACCTTAAAATACTTAGAATGTGCATTTTCGGCCCACTTACATAGTAAATATATATTCAGATTATTATAAGACCTATTATACTTTTAATTATGAAGAACAATATAAATTTAGCATAATGCATGGTTAATTAAACAGGTCTAGAAGCAAGATTTTCCAAGAGAAGTACGAGCAAAAATTAGCTACTCAAACAGGTATATGTAATAGAAGAAAAATGAGAAGTGTACTTTGTGGTCACAATAACAACAATAAGAAAAGGGATAGTCACACATTTAATCCCTTAATTATTGGTAAACTCTAATTCTGATCTTTATAAATTGTAATTCAAGGCGATTTAACTTTGAATTAATTAGCACTTGCATTTTCGGTATCTTTACGTAGAACTTAATAGTTAATATGTTATTAATAGATTATTATTAAACGTATAATACTTTTAATTGTAGAGTGACAATACAAATTTAGTATAATGCATAATTAATTTTACATAGTTAATAATCAATAATTCATCAAATTTTTGAAGATTCACTAGCAGAAGTATCAATATTACACATTTCAAATGAAGGTTAAATGTGTCTAAATAACACAAGGACCAACATTAATTTTTGATAATTGAGTGGCAATATGACACAAATTTCCACAAGAAAATCCTAATCTCTGAACTTTCAAAGCTTGTTAGAACCTGTGAAAGCTCATCATACCAGGCGCTCTACTGGGATGAACTTCTACCATATTCTCCTTTCTTGAGATACTTAAGTGCTTCATCGCATACCTCGGATGTATCAAAGATATTCTCAAATATCTGATACTGCAAAATTCAATCGTGAACATGCCATAGGAATCAATACATAATACTGCAAAATTAATTATAAGCTTCACGTGAAAGAAAAGCAAGTAACTTCCAATCCTGTCGTATGATAGAACTTGAACTACACACATAGTACTTTTTTTGATTGATAAGTTAAAATTGTACTATGAAACAAAACCAAGATAGTACTGCAGCAAATACAACTATGAAACAAAACCAAGATAGTACTGCAGCAAATACAAACTACACACATAGTACTCTATTTCAATTTTCCCTTCGTATAATTAATTTGTGAAGAATAGCCAAGGAGCCATTCAAATGTTAGGCAGGAGATGAAAATGATAAGTATCTACATATGTTATGTCCTCAAAGTTTCCATAAATAGTGTGTCCGAACTCACATAGCAAAATATTAAATGGTACTGAAGGCTTTGAACATCATACAATGAACAAAATCAAAACCTTCGAAAGTAATTGTTTGAGAAGACAATTTATAGATGGCTGTTCTTATTGATTTGTATAAAAAAAAATATTTTTCAATACAATGAGAAGAAAACTGCATAAAAACAACATGGGTGGGTAGGATAAATTTGATAATTAGACGAAAAAAAGAGAAGCAATAACTCAATTAAAACACATTTGATTTTCATAAAAATTCTCATACCTTTTATATCATCCAAAGTGTAATTACTAATGATAGGTTCAATAATAACGCAGCTTGAATATTATGAGACCATGCTAGCTCAATGACCACCTTGTTGTTAAGAAGATTGTAGGTTGAATTATAGCCAACATAAGAACATTGACTCTTTACATTCTAATGTGATAAGCTAAGCGACAAAGAACCCTGTAGGTTAATAAAGTTAAACAACTTACTGCAGCTCCACCTGGTGAACGTCAGAAATCTTTTAACAAGAAACTCACATATGCATACTTCAATAATGCTCGATACAAACAAAAAAATACAACTAATTTATAGAAGCATGAAGACCCATCAAGTATGTTACAACCTACTTTAACATATAATTTGATAGTACATACAGGAATATACCCAGTTTGAGCATAAGGGAGAAGAAAAGCTTTGAGGAAGGTGGCCGAGTACTTGCCCATTCCTCTGCCTCTTAAGCCTTAGCAATTATTAATTTGGAAGTGATCTCATGGAAAAGGAGACCCAAAGGGAACTATTACGGATTTGCTAAAATCAGTTATGTGTAATTATTATTCTATCCCTGCACTAAATGAGCTAAATGACTGCTCTACCCTTGGTCGTCCTCCTCTTCACATTTCTATATAGTAGTAATTTGTTATGTACCAATTCATAATGAAGGGTAAACTTGTTATTTTAGGTGGGGTTTGTACACCCATTGAATTTGTTGACAATAAACTCTCTTTCTCACTTCTTCTATACACTTGACTGAATTTCCATTATTTTATTCTTGCATTCTTAGGTTTTACATAATTGTGTGTAATCAATTAAGCACACAACTGAATTTGACTAAGATTATTTTTTCCAACAAGTCAATGTCAAACAGGGGATTGCAAAGGACACCTTGAGTGTCAAGATTATGGTGAACCCCCAAACACTTTAGCCGAATACGCCTTAAATCAATTCAACAACACTGATTACTTGGACATATCTCTTGTCAATGGTTTCAATTTGCAATTGGAATGTAGCCCTACATCCACTGACAATTGCTCAGTTAGGATTATATAAGACCACGTACCTTTAACCTAAGCTTTGACCATGATCCTAGACTTAGAAAACCAAATAAAGAATGTGGGAATTGGAATTTCCTCTTCAGTTGTAAGATGGTGGTTTACGCCCATGAACAAAGGACCGTATTTCAGTATACGGGCCATATTTCAAGTCGTAAACTGGTACCAAAGATTTCTGAGCATTCTGGAATTTGGCATTTGGAGGTTACATTGTTAAATACGAACCGTATTTCAAAATACAGCCCATATTTCAAAACATATTTGGAATTTGGGAAATCTTCCTTGATAAAAGTTGTAGAGCTTTGAAATACCTTTCCAACGGTATATTATGGGGGTCAAACGGGCATCTATGCAAAGAGTTATGGCCATTTCATCAAGAGTCACAAGGTAAATCCACACGAATACGGACCATATTTTGAAATACGGCCCGTCTTTCAAAATACGGTCAGTATTTTGCTGGGCGTAAAATTTAATTTTCCAGAATAGTATATATTCGTCCATATCAGTCCAAATCATTATTTTTCATTCCTTCAAGCCCTAGAACGACCTCCTACCCTCTTCCATCATCAAGAACACTAAGGTAAGCCTACTCTAATTATTCCAAGTCAATTATAATACATATCCTTGTAATCTAAACACGAAATCGTCATTCCTAACCTAGGGTTTTCAAGAAAACCCATCTCAAGGTTCAAGATTCAAGAGTTTGGAAATCTTCTTCAAAGTTCAAGTCTTTAATTCAAGTTTGGAGCATTACCAGGTATGTATGGTTACTATCTACGTGTGGGAACATCATTGTTCTTCCCCACACCTCTTAATCCATAAAGTATGAATCTTTAGGAAAACTAGGGTTTCTATACCATGCTCATGACAACCCTAGGTCCATGTCCATGATTATATTATGTATGAATTGCTATTATTCTATCACTGTGTTCTTAATAACTCCATATGATTATTGAGAATCAGTCCGTAATCCATGAAAACCCATATCTTGTATTCCATGGGTTCTTGCATGCATGGTTTTAGCTAAAAATGATTATTTCATGAATATCCTACATGTCTACAAGTTTTCATGCAACTATATTATATAATTACTTTCATGCCATGATACAAGATACCTACATGCTAAATACAAGCTATTTTATGAAACCATATTTACAAGTTATTTCGTGAAATCATGATTACAAGTCAAGTACAAGTTAATTTACGAAAATCATGGGCTTCTTAGCCAATTATATCATGTTCATGTTTTTGGGAGTCGCACAAGTTACCGAGAAGGCTCAGATAGCCTAAAACTACGTAGCCACCGTAGGACAAGGATCGCTCCGCCCAGTTAGGACGATTCCTTAATTTTACACCGAATGGATCCATCGGGCACGTTACCACCTTATATCCCGGCAAGGTATGGGGGCTCTCTTTGTCCGGCGAGGTACCGTACTCCATGTATCCACGTGGTGATATCATGTTGTCGGTTTATGAAATGCTCTCCCTACTTACCATGTTTTACTCATATTACATATATATATATATATATATATATATATATATATATATATATATATATATATATATATGTATGTACCTATGCGCATGATCATGTTCATGTCCAGGTTTTCAGATTTAGTTCTTATCATGTTATTCCATGTCCCATACTATTTCTTTCGGTTGCTTTACATACCGGTACATTAATGTGCTTTTTCTTTTTATTGCCGGGGCCGCATTTCACGATGCGATTCTTGATTCTGAGGACGACGCCTCTTCTCATTAGGATCTGCACGTACCAGGCTTATTAGTGAGCCCCATCTCATTCAGCGTTTATACATTGTCTTTCTTTATTTAGTTTTGCATTTAAAGGTATGCTGGGAGCCTTGTCCCAGCAAGCATGTTACGTGTTTCAGACTCATGTCAAAGGTTTCATAGACAAGACAAGTGTCATGTTAGACTTCCATAGTTGGTTAGCCGGTTTGGCTCATTTATGATATCGTCCGCATTCATGACTTAACCAAGTACTTATGTTTAATATTATGACTTACTATATTTTATAAAATCTCATCATGCACTTCACGTTATATTTCTGCTCATGTATGTCATATGATGATTCAGCAAGCTATGTGGTTCGCTCGGTCACATGCAGTCAGGCACCGAGTGCCGTGTTACGCCCAGGCCATGGTTCGGGGCGTGACAGATTAGTTGTACTGCAGACATCATAGGATAGTGTCCTAATGAATTAAGGACACTAGAGGATGTAACAATCCTTGTACCGTTTTCAAGATTGACCAATATTGTTGCACAACTGGTAATTGTGGTCCGACTACCTTTTCTAAGTTCTTTAATGATAGGTGTTCAACTTCTTTCAGTTATCCTAAAGATGATTCAACTAGTACCATTACTTGTCCTACTGGGACCAACTATAGAGTGGTCTTTTGTTCATAAATTAAATGGATGTACCATGTTTTCTTTAATTGATGCTTCTTAGGACGTTTGAAATCTATATCTATATATAATATAAAGCTAGGTATAGACAAAGTGATGTGGCACCTCTCTATGACCACCATTCATATTTATCTTTTTTCTCCTTTTTTTTTAGATTTTTCTCTCATTTTTTCTATTTATATGCTATGTTAAAAAATCCAAAAATCACTCTTTTAACTCTCTTTATAATTTCTTAATCATAATAAATGTTGCACCTTACACGTTGTATTCTCTATAAATTTTGTCATTTTTTTTCTTAGCCTCCATCCTATTACACTTTGTCTTAAATTTAAAATAAATAAGCAGCCTTAAAGTCTACTAAATTCTCTAGATGTTATGGTTCTTCTCCCCTCCATTAAATTAATTTTATTTAATGTGTAGTATTAATCATGTATCAATGGTAGGAGCTAAAAAGACAGTAATCTAAGCCTCCTATAATCCATTTAACTGTGCATTATGAAATTCTACAACATGTGTATTTTCTTGGCACTTAAAGGGATAGTCCACCGAGGTTCATATTTTCTATATTCTTACTGCTGCAAATTTCTCTTTTTTTTTTTTTTTTTTATAATTTAAATTTGTAATATGTGATGCATACTTTGTCTGTCATATAAAGGTGTATGCGTTTTCTGTTTTTCTTTTATGAGAGTGTGCTAATGTGATCAAGTGTTTGATTTTCTTGAAAGCTTAAATTAGTCATATTTTGGCCTTTTTAATGTTGAATGTAGTATTTCTTTTGAGAGCAATACCCGGACACATAACTTATTTGTACGTCTAATTTGAGAATGCTATTGCAGGGACTATTTCAAAAAGTGTGACACCCACAAAGATAAAAAAATTTATAGGTATTATATATTGTATTAATTTATTCTCATAAAATTATGTGTGTTTGTACTCTTGGATATGTATAATTTTTTTAAGTTTATGAAAGTTTTACTACATTTTAACATAAAAGTTATATGTATGTATCTTAAAGATGCACTATGTAGTTGAATATTTTGATTACAATTCGAGTGGAAAGATATATGTGATTGGCTTCCTTTTGATGATATCATTCTTTGGGGGGAATATTTGTTATCTTGATGGATTTATAAAATATATATATATATATATATATATATATATATATATATATATATATATATATATATATATATATATATATATATATATATATATGCATCCTAATTGAAAGTATAATACACATGTTATTAATTTCTGATAAAATCTGAATATATATTATTAAAAAAAAAAAGAGTACTATTTGGATCTGTAGAATTTTCTGGAGGAATGTGCGTGTGTGTGGGTATATATATATATATATAGAGAGGCTCGATTGAGATTTTTTTTTTTTTTTTTTTTTTTTAAATAGTCTAAATAGAGCGACCCGCAGATTAATACTATTTCTTTCTTATCATTTTTAGAGATGATGATTATGTAGTTTGCTTTGAATAATGCAAGTCTTCTAAACGAATAGCCAAATTTTTTTTTTCCCTTACTTATTTGTTATTGGTTATAATTTGTATTCTTGAAATTAAGTTTATACTATAAAACATAAAAGAATTAATTACACACATACAAATTTAAATTATGTGTTGACCGTTTGTTTATAAAAAATTTAAAAGTCATATTTTCTCAACTTTTATTTAGTAATTTAAAAGTTATAATTCTCTCATTTTTGTTTTTATCTTATACCTTATTTTGCAAATCTAATTTGACGAATACAACAGAAGAAGAAAAAAAAAAGATGATATGAAGATTTTAAAAGAATATAAAACTAAACCTTGTGTTGAACTTTTTATATTATTATTCATGAAATTAATATTACATCATAAGACTACAAAATTATTACAATAATACATACAAAACATGTGTTGTTTTGGATTCTAAGTCTGTTATTATATAAAATATATAATATTCGTTTTATAGTTCACTATTTTTAAAATTGAATGTTTAATTATAACAATATTATTTTGTCGGTGAGATATAAGATATTGTTCAGTTTTGACAAAATGACCCAACATGGTACCGGCATCAATAGTAAAGCGAGACCAGAGGATATTAAAAGAGAGCAAACAATATTAACAACACATTTATATCGAGCAACAACAGATAGTATTACGATCGGGGAATGTAAAGAGATTAAATTGATCAACGTAAAGATGGATATTTTTATTACAAAAATAATAACAATAATTATTCATATTATAATTTAATAACCGCGCAAAGCGCAGACATATACACTAGTTTCTATGTAAGTTTGGTTTACGTCAGTATCGCTATTTATTGACCTGCAAATTCAAAAATTTTGAAAAGTCTTCCAGGAGAATTAGTGGTCTTCTGTCCATAAATTAAATGGCTGTACCATGTTTTCTTTAATTGATGCTTCTTAGGACGTTCGAAATTTCTATGTAAGTTTGGTTTACATCAGTATCGCTATTTATTGACCTGCAAATTCAAAAATTGTGAAAAGTATTCCATGAGAATTTAAGTTTTATGGCAAAACATTCACTGAAAATGCAAAGCATGGTGTATTTTACTGTACCGTTTTCAAGATTGACCAATATTTTTGCACATCTGGTAATTGTGGTCCGACTACGTTTTTGAAGTTCTTTAAAGATAGATGTTCAACTTCTTTCAGTTATCCTAAAGATGATTCAACTAGTACCTTTACTTATCCTACTGGAACCAACTATAGAGTGGTCTTTTGTCCATAAATTAAATGAATGTACCATGTTTTCTTTAATTGATGCTTCTTAGGAAGTCTGAAATTTCTATGTAAATTTGGTTTACATCAGTATCGCTGTTTATTGACCTGCAAATTCAAAAATTTTGAAAAGTATTCCATGAGAATTTAAGTTTTATGGCAAAACATTCACTGAAAATGCAAAGCATGGTTTATTTTACTGTAACCAATATTTTTTTTAACGGATGTCTCTCGAAGGGATAATTTATGACCAATACAATGGTAGTATTCTTGTGTACATGGCAAAGTAGGGCTGAGTATGTTCAATTTGGTTCGGTTTTGGAAGTTATCGGTTTGATTTATTGGTTATCGGTTTGTAGATATGCTAACCCGTTAAAAAACCGTTAAGATATCGATTAATCGGTTATTAGTTAATCCTCGGTTATTGATTGTTATTGATTCGCTTATCGCTTTAACCGTTAAGATTGCACACGAAATTTTTTCATTGAGAATCACTTAAAGACAAAGTGTAAGGATCTCTGGATAAATATTACAAATTCATTAGACTTGTTTCGATCTGTCAAGAGTCTCATTTCACTTGAAAAAGCTCAAGCCATTGGATTATTGCATTCAATCATTCCAGGCTTTCCAACAGCTTAACGATTTTCATCCAAGAAACTTGCAAGAGCTGCTGATTTGCAAAGTGTAAATCACAACCAAGAACAGTAGTACTAATAGGTCATAATTGATCCTCCAAAGTAGCGCGACACTAACTGAGTAAACATGCGAGTTCAGAGATTACCTTACACATTGAAGGGTAAAATTATAATTAAATAAATTACCGTTGAATTATTGGTTCACCCGTTAAAAAAAGTGACCGAACCATGAACGAACTAATTGTTAAAATATCCCATATTGGTGGTTTAAGGGATTGGTGGACTCGTTATATGGACTTGGGCAATCCTCCCCTCACAAGCTAGCTTGAAACACGGTTTGAGTTAGTCCCAAGGTCCATTTCTTTACATGATATCAAAGCAGGACCTATCCTAATTATTGTTTCTCGATAGTGGGCCCCATATTCAAAATTGCACACGCACGAGATGTCCAACCCTGGGCATGAGGTGGGGTGTTAAAATATCCACACAGTGGTTTAAGGGATGGGTGGACTCGTTATACGGACTTTGATAATTCTCCCCTCACAAGCTAGCTTCTGGGTTGAGTTAGGCCCAAAATCATTTATTTACACTAATTACCCCATAACTTGGGACAGTGAACCAATACCCCAATAGTTAAACCAATAACCCGAACCATTAACTCAGTAATCCAATAATCAATTCGGATTATTGGTTTAACGGTTAATTTACACAGCCCTACATGGTAGGACCATGTGCGCTTGATCTGGACTGTTATAGCTCCACTTGCAAGTTGCAATACTATACCCTCACTTAAACAGGGTAATAAAAGTAAATGCTAGTATTGTATTTATTTATTCTATTTTATAAGAAGCTGTACGCGCATGAGAAATAAAAAATTACTATTTGTTTAGCTTTGTCAAAAACAATAAGAAAATTGGTTTATTAAGAAAATTGTGATGTATTGAACTTTTGTAGAGTTATGAATATGTGTTCATTCCCAAAAAATAATAATTAAGGAATGGATATACGAAGTCACACGAAAAATGGATATATTGACCTCTTGATCTCTGAACCTTTTCGGAACGAAAAGAACAATAATTTCTAGAAATTACGCCTGTTAACTAATAGTTTTAAGGAACTAACAATAAGACTTTGTGTTCAGTTATCAATATATCTTCCCATGAAAATTTTGGAATAGCAAATCTTTATATAGAAACTAGGAAACTCTATACAAAGTGGTATAGATGATCATTTAATTATAACAATATCTATGCCCAGAGAGTTTCAAAGGTTCCCAAGTCAATGAAATTAGCATGCCTAATAAAATTCAATTAGTGACGGCTTGACTACAGGTCAAGAAGCAAGATTTTTCAAGAAAAGTACGAGCAAAAATTAGGCATGCAATTAGATTGTGTATTTGGCAATTGGCACGAAATGAAAGATGAGAGATGGAATTTGCATTCACAATAACGAAGACAAAAATATGACCAATTTTACTCTTCATCTCTTAATTATTAGTAACATGTAGTTTTGGTCCTTATAATATTTAATCTTGAATTAGGTAGAATGTGCACTTTTGTCCCTTTACATAGTAGTAATATGTTATGTTTAGATTATTATTAGACTTATAATACCTCTAATTATGGAGTAACATAACATATTTAGCATAACTCACGATTAGTTAAACATGTCAAGAAGCAAGATTTTCCAAGGGAAGTACTAGCAAAAATTAGCCACGTGAACTCACTGCGTATTTTCCACGAAATGGAAGACGAAAGACAGAATTTACAGTCACAATAAATTGGACAAAAATATGAATAATCGTACTTTTGATCCCTCAGTTATTAGTAAACTGTAATTTTGGCCGTTGTAATATTTAGCCTAAATTACTCAGAATGTGCATTTCTTTACACTGTAAATACGTTATATTCAAATTATTATTAGACCTATTCTAATTTTAATTATGAGGTAATAATACAAATTTAGCATAATGTATGGTTAATTAAACAAGTCAAGAAGCAAGATTTTCCAAGAGAAATACGAGCAAAATTTAGCCACGCGAACAGGTATATGAAACAGAAGAAAAATGAGAGGTGTACTTTGCGGTTACAATAACAACGATAAGAATGGGGATAATCACACATTTAACCCCTTAGTTATTGGTAAACTCTAGTTCTGATCTTTGTAAATTGCAATTCAAGGCTATTTAACTTTGAATTAATTAGCACTTGCAATTTTCGATCCGTTTACGTAGTACCTTAATAGTTAATATATTATTTGTAGATTATTATTAAACGTATAATACTTTTAATTGTAGAGTAACAATACAAATTTAGCATAATGCATAGTTAATTTTAAATAGTTAATAATCAATAATTCATCAAATTTTGAAGATTCACTAAGCAGAAGTATCAATATTACACATTTCAAATGAAGGTTAAATGTGTCTATCTAAATAACACAAGGACCAATATTAAATTTTATATAATTCAGTGACTATATGACACAAATTTCCACAGGAAAATCATAATCTTTGAAATTTCAAAACTTGTTAGAACCTGTGAAAGATCATCATACTAGGCCAGTAAATCAGCTATTTAAACCCATACAAAGTGTCTCTAAATAAACACATTCTCAAGTTTAATTAACCAAAAAAAGAAGAAGAAGATGAGCTTCCCCAAATTCTTCCCCCTTTTTGTCTTCCTTTACTTTGGCCAATATTTTTCATCTGTTACTCATGCTGCCACTTTTAACATTATCAATCGGTGCACCTACACAGTTTGGGCCGCCGCCTCCCCTGGGGGAGGCAGGCAGCTCAACTCGGGCCAATCTTGGAACCTAGATGTGAAGCCTGGAACAATCCAAGCTCGCATTTGGGGCCGAACCAAATGTAACTTTGATGGTAATGGTCGAGGCAAATGCGAGACTGGAGACTGTAAAGGGCTTTTACAATGTCAAGGCTATGGTAGTCCACCCAACACTTTAGCTGAATTCGCACTTAATCAGCCCAATAACCTGGACTATGTCGATATTTCTCTTGTCGATGGATTCAACATTCCTATGGAATTTAGCCCAACCAATGGTGCCTGCCGTAATCTTAGATGCACAGCACCTATTAAAGAGCAATGTCCAAGTCAATTACAAACACCAGGCGGATGTAACAATCCATGTACTGTTTTCAAGACTAATCAATATTGTTGTACAAATGGACCTGGATCATGTGGACCTACTGATCTCTCAAGATTTTTTAAGACAAGGTGCCCAAATGCTTATAGTTATCCACAGGATGATCCAACTAGTTTGTTTACATGTCCTGCTGGTACAAATTACAGGGTTGTTTTCTGCCCTTAATTAGAACTATATATAACTACACTAGTAGTACTAAGAAGTATTGAATAAAAAGAAAGTGACAAAGAGGAGAGAGCTGGTGGGATGTCTTGTTCACCGTTGTCACATTCATTTGCAGTTGATATATAGTACGTATCTGTTAAATTATTAAATGAGTTAAGCTTCATCAAGACTTGTTTCCTACAGAAATTAATGAAAAATATGAATTATGTTATGTAAGAAGAATTGTCAATCACCCTTCAACTCAATCGTACTTTCAAGAATTACGGTCCAAACAAGCATTTTTGGGAGAAGTGAATTTTTAACCCTTTACGAGCTTGTTTTAATTTTATATCATTTTTACAAGAGATTTTCATTTTTACAAATAAGAGGTCTGAAAAAGTCATTTTCCTCTTTCAAATTTGTGAGTGTTCATAAGAGATCATTTCCTGAGCATTTTCCAGTATAAATAGTTCAATTCATTAAGTTTTGTCCCGTTTTACAACAAAATGTTTTGTTGCAAAAACGTTGGCAGGCCAACGTTTTACAACAATTCACTTTGTTGCAAAACGTTGGCAGTTTTGCAGTAATTGATGCATGAAACTTTTTATATGCACGTTTTAGTGAGAATCCATGCATTAAATACGCCATGTAGTCGTAACATCAAGAATGCAATTTTTTTCTTGTAAAACATTATCAAGCATTCAAATCTAACCTTTATTCATTGTAAAACGTTGGCAAGCATTCAAATCTAACCTTTATTCAATAATATATATTCTTGAAAGATTACATAACTATTGAGAATTGAGATAAATTCAATAATTAATAAAAATTCAATTTTTACGGTGTCCCTTCCCCCCCCCCCCCACACGCCTAAGTTTGCCGACGCTCGTTTTTGATCTACGTTGGTGAACCTCCTCTTGTATCACACCCACATTCTATAAATGCCATAAAAAATAGAAGTTATTTTTGTATGATTGGATTCGTTAGATAAATTTTCTTAGCAATTACTTTGATTGGCTACGTAAAATCGGACAGCATCTCCCCTGTAACAAGGACTTCCTCCAATACCATATACCAACACAAACAACCAAAGCAACCAAGACAAAACACCACATAACAACCACAAGTCACCAAATACTTTGAATTAAAAGCTAACACACAATGGCTCTCTAAATCGTACATCCCAAGCACGGGAATGTGTGAGGATCCAAGATCAAATGCCATGGGAGACAATGCAAAATAAATAATATAGACACATAAGGTAGCCATTACATTAATGAAATTGAACAAGATACAAGCTATTTGAGTGGTTGGAATACTCACGTCGGTAAAACTCGGTCCTCCCAATTGAAGAGCTCGTCCGGTGAATGCGGGTAAAGGCCCCTCGGTCATCCCATAAGAGCCGCTGTCGAACACCAAATTTGTTGGGCCATAAGCTGCGAGGCTAATAGGCTCGAGACGATGCAAATGCTGAAAAGGCCCTCGCCGATTACCGCTGGTGATTGGATCTCGGGAGCAGACGTCGATGAGTTGGACATACCAAAATCTATTATTGGGTAATATGCATCATCAGCTGCAGGCATCGTTGAGCTGGGCATATCTTGATCAAAACGAACCTCTTCCTCATTAACCAACTGGTGATTCACGGGACCTCGACCCGTCACGTTTACACCGATTGGCGTCCTCTACCATGCGCGCAGTCTTGGTACATTAGGACGTTGATGACGAGGTACTTGCACGATGGGCGGCTCAACATACTCTGTAGGTGGTGTATAATTGGGAGCGAAACTCAACATCGTCCCCGAGAGGCGGCCCATGGACTCGTATTAATGCGGCTAAACATCTCTCTTATTTCCTTCACTTAATTAGACTTGGTTGGATCTTTGATAGTCTCGAGCCAACTTTGTATGATTCTTGATGTCCTAAAGCCTAAAAAAAAAAATTAAATTACAAGATTTGATAGTGGTCTAAGACACATATAAAGACATCAAACATCTAATGGAATGTAATGTACGTACCAGTGCCTCATTCCTACCAGCTATGTGTTTGCACATTATGCGCAGGATTTCCTATGAAAGTGCGCGAGTGACGTCGATACCAACAAAAATACTCTGATAATGACTCTGGGTCTTGAGTTTCATACTCGGCGAATTACCCTTTGTCGACGATTTTCCCACAAAAAGTCCGTTTGTGCAAAATTTTCTTGATCCTCCACTGCTATAGCATACCGCTTGTCACGTTTGTAATGAGAAGGATCAATCTCAGAAGATGGTCCCGGAATATGTTGCTTCCTACCGAACTGTCTGAGAACGCGGTCTACCATTTGCCACTCTCGATAGATCCCACAAATAAGGGGAACCTGCGCCATCCAAATAACTTGGCCATGCCGACACCACTCAGGGAGTCCATTAATGATGGCCTCTGAATAAGGCTGCCACATAAACTACGATAGAAAGAACATAAAATTACATGATAATAAAATAAATAAATTACACATAAGCGTAACTATTATATCAAAACACCATTAACAACCATAATTATGATAAAATACCTGACCATACCGTTAGGTTGTCCAATACATCCCTACATATGGGTAGCACAACACGTGCCTCATTTTCGCGAGCTTTACGATGAGTCCACTTTCGTGCAAGAGCCGTGTGTGGCTGAAGGGCCTTGGGTGGTGGCTGCATCGGTATAATTCGCTCCCAATCCCAAACCTATGTTAAAAATTTAAAATAAATACATAAAAACCTTATAACTATAAAATAGGACAACCAAATAAAATTATATAATTTTAAAGGTCACGTACCTGCAATAAGGAAATGAATCCACACACATCCTTGGCTTTCTTCAACGAAGAGCGGCATAAACAAGTATACAAATGTTAGAATCCGTATTTTTGTACATTGGAACAATCCGGATTAATTATGATAAGTTAAGGACAAAACTATTCCGGGATACAAGTCAGGGATTTTTGACCTTTGATTTTATTTTAAGTCATAAGTTGTGCATGAATTTGTTGCATGGAACAATTAGGAAAATTTGGGACCAAAATTGGAATTAATTGGAAGTTGGAAATCATGAATTATTTGGCCCTTGGCCGTGTGGCATTATAGTGGTGCCCACACAATTTTTGTGTCATCTTTTAATTGATCCAACACATGGAGTGGGCCATGAACACTTGACCAAGTCTTGCTAGCATAAAAGATGACTACTAGTATTCATTTGCTTCATTTTTAACACTTAGAAAAAAAGGGTGAAGAACACCACACAAAAGAAGGCTCTCGGCCAACATAAAGAAAAATCAAGTCCCATTTCAAGCCCTTCTAAAATTATTTCCTTGATGTAAACCCACTATTTTGAGGTCCCTAAGTAGCGTGGAAGTGACGTTGGAGTGATCAACCCGCTAATTTTTCATCTTTGGAAACCCTAGGCTATTGGGAAATTGAAGAGAAAAGGTAAGACTTGATTATGTTTTGTATGTTATAAAGGTTGTATGCTTGTTGTAGTATGTTATAATGGAGGAAAATCATGAAATATGGAATGTTGGAAGTGAGTTGTGTGTGTGGTACTTGAGCCGTGCAAATGGGTGTTTGTTGTGTTGTGTTGAAACTATGAATTAACGCCTAGTTAGTTTATTATGATCATTGTAGGGTGAAGAACGATTGAGAATCATCCATATATGTATATTTGTAGTGTTGGTCGAAATGGGTCACATTATATGGCAATGAACGAATTAATATCGCTTAATGTTTTAGTCGTCGTTGTGAATTCTATGTTGGAAATGAATGTTATTAACTCAAATTGATGTTGTGATTGTTGCGGACTGATTTGGAGGCTATTGTACATTTAATGTAAATTGTATATTGATGAGAATAGCATTGTTAGAATGTGAATTGTGGATGCAAATCATGATTTGAAAATGAGGAATGGGTTAAGTGAGGTTCTCGAGTTTGGGGGCTGAATTCGGCTGAATTGGAGAAAAATTTGGGTTGTTGGAAATGTTGTATGAATTGCTTAGAATATCTTTAAATATTGTTGGTATGGGTTCGGGTTAGTATGTGAATGTATAAGCGTCGATGTTGGCTTGAAGGTAAGCTGTTGAATTGAAATTATGAATGTTGTCGAATGATGGAAAAGAGAGCTAGTAATGTTGTATTACCTTTCGGATTGATTATTAATGT
Source organism: Lycium ferocissimum (assembly GCF_029784015.1). Taxonomy (NCBI): domain Eukaryota; kingdom Viridiplantae; phylum Streptophyta; class Magnoliopsida; order Solanales; family Solanaceae; genus Lycium; species Lycium ferocissimum. The sequence goes on along the minus strand of NW_026716861.1, from coordinate 144,953 downwards.
TGCTAGGTTGGTTGTTGTTGTTGTTGTTGATTGATATGGCCGAGTTAAATTCTCGGGGTGGCCTATTTACGGGGAAATGCTTAAATTTACGTAGAATTAAGGGCAAATTTGGAATTAAATGCCCAAAAAGTCTTTAGCTAATGTTTGGCATTTCATGACTTGTTTATAGATCGTGGGCAGCCCGAGGCGTAGGTGAGATCTAGCTTGAGTTTGGATTATATTGGAGAGCGTTTGAGGTATGTAAAGTCAACCTTCCTTCTTTGGCATGCCTTAGCTAAAATAGGCTATGACACGACCTTCGAGGAAACTCTATTCCCGCAATCCGAGCACGTCTATGATACGCATTTGTTCTTGATATTCACATGTTGATGTGATGAAATATTGATCCTTATGTCCTTGGAACTACTAGTTTACCAAAGTTGCATGAAAGTTTGATTTCTAAAAGAATTTATTCTTTAACGATTCGAAAACTACGAACGCTCATAACTTTCACAGAAAAGCTCGGATTGCTTTGAAATTTTCGAAGAAGCTTGTATGATCTAGAATGAGTATGTTTTTCATAGGCGGGGCCAGTTCGGGTCTACACCCGTCTGTGGGTCCCGCGACGCCCTTTTATGTAATATCGATAACTTTTGAAAGAAAATGTTGTAATTATTGTTTCGATTTCCAATATGACTATTTTACTTATCTTTTGGATTATGACAATGATTTTATGCATATGATTCCTCACTACTCCGTTCGTGCATTTTGTTATATCCTTCGCCGAGTCCTGGGCCGGTTCTGTTGTCGTGCGCACTTTGTTATACTCCGGTGTTATGCTGTGCTCATGGTTCACCGAGTTCCTCGCTCGAGGGCCGGGTTCCACTTATATTTGGTGTGATGCTGTGTATGGCGATATGCTGTGTATGATATGTGACGGAGATTCGGAGATTTGAAACTTTTTGGTGTTATGCTGTGTTATGGCGCCATCGACAGGCGGGCGACCATATTTCGTGCCCTATGCATGATTTATATTTTGAAGTAATATTTTGATATTTTGGAAATGCATTTACTTTCGTACCTCTATTTCGATTGTGACTCGTTTGTATGCTACATTTTTACGCTTGCATACTATATTTCGTCATCGACCCCTTTCTTCGGGGGCGCGTTCATGCCGCGCGTACGCACGGTTTGGTAATCCACCTGTTTAGGACACCCTCTTCTGCTGTTGGAGTGCTCCCCTTATTCCGGAGCCATATTTTGGTATATATTCATCCGTGCATTTGAATACATTTGTTCAGGGGTACGGCGGGGCCCTGTCCCGCCATATGATTCTGTTTGTCTATTTAGAGGTCTGTGGACATGTTTGTGGGTTGTGCCTACTTCCGCATTGTGTTTGTATATGTTGTGTTTGGGCGATTCCATTCGCCGCGGCCGCCTACGGGCCCGCATGTGTATATATGTTGTTTTATTGGCCCCCGTGTGGCCTTTGTTGGTATTTTTCGTGCGGGGTTATTTTGGATAGTCCGTAAAACAAAGGAAACTCACCGAAATTTTTCTGGAAATTATACAAATTTGAAACACAGCCTTGTCGACTCGTTATATACCTGGATGTGTTTGATATTATCAGAGGAAGTGTTTGGGTGCCCAGATCGGGCACTAGTCACGGCCTACGGGGTTGGGTCGTGACAACAAATATGACAATGCAGCCGCTCCCCAAGCTTGTCTACTCATTTCTCTAAGGTTACGCATGTCAAGCAAATAGTCTAAATTAAGTAAGTCACCGGACTTATCCGGAAATATCGTGCCGCCACAAAGCCATAGCAAGTACAACCTAACTCATTGCGAACAATTTCGGGGTCGATCCGTAATGTCATCTAAGCCTCTAATATATTCAATTAATTTATTTAGTTCTAACCTACTAACACCATTAAAACAATCCAGACCGGGTGCCCAACCAATAAGCTCATGGATTAATTGTTGCCACCCAACAATACTTATATTTCTAGCATTAACATCATTCAAGGGATTACCATCAACAACCATGCCAAACATGATCTTAATATCTTGTAATGTGATGGTCGCCTCACCCGTATGCAGATGAAATGTGTGCGTCTCAGGACGCCATGTCTCTATAAGTGCAGTGATGACTGGCCAATCATATGATACACATCCTACCTCTACTACTCCCCTAAATCACACAAAGCCAAAGTAGTCAAGGATGCGAGGATGAAAAGGATGACGCTTCACGTGCTTCCAAAATTCGGTATCCGCGCGGCGTGGAAACAAGCATCCGGTCGGTCCTCTCAAGGCACCATCACACACAGCCTGTGATCGATGCTTCTCCTGGAGTGTTAACACATCATACATTTCTGGCTCCGGATGTATGCATACCCGTGGAAGCTCCATACCTTAGATAAAAAAAAAAAATTAAAGTCCAGATCAAGCTATTTGGAGTAACTTACTATTAAAAAAAAATTATTATTCCAATTTTAGCAGAACAAATATGCACTGGCTAGATAAAGTCAACTTCCATACACCTTATTTAGAAACCACTGATAGTGGACCACATTAATACCTATAAGGTATAGACAAAATAATTGTCCACCCACTTAGACTTAGGTCCCATATAATAAAGCATTATCATGACATTTTAAGTATCTTTTTTTTTTTTTGGGCATCGAAGATTAATTAAGTTTCACTTTTTCCGACTATATAAATATCACATTAAAGGTATAATGAAAAACAATTAGTTATTCGAGATCTTTTATATAACAATCCACAAAAAATAACGATAACATAACAACAAATTTCTTCAAAAGTGCTACTAAACAAATCGGACCTTTTATATAATAATGCTTCTAACAATCATATCTTAAGTTCAAATTAAAATAACACAAATAAGACAAACATATATCTTATACGTATTAAAATAACACAAATAAAAAATAACAATTAAGATATATAAGACAAACAGAGATATTCTACATCTACTAGAAATATACAATATTATATGAGCTAGAAAAAATACCTTAATTTAGATAGCAACAAAAGATAAGGATGAAGAAGTTGCTCCAAAAATTAGACTGTAACGCAAGGTTTAAAAAGAAAATAAATGGAGGAGAAGGAAAAGGAGAAGGAGACGGAGGCGGAGCTGAAATTCTGTAAGTTCAGAAGATGGAGGAAGAGGCGGAGGAGAATGGAGAAAAATTAGGGCAACAATGCTGAATGAGTCGTGGTCAGTACCACGTTTTACAAACTATATTTGTAAAACGTGGACTGACCCACGTTATACAAATAATTTTGTATAACGTGGATCAGTCCACGTTATACAATTTTTTTTTTTTCGTTTTGTGAATCTGACAGAGGGAAAAAAAAGTTGGGGTATAACGTGGATCAGTCCACGTTATACCCCTTTTGGTATATATATTTTTGGCTACCCCCTTTTGGTTTATACCGTGTATTTTTATACCCTTTAGGCTCCGGACTCTACTTTTAAACTAGTCTTTATCTGATAGTCCCATTTTAAATAAACCACTGGGTTAGTACGTTTTTTCTTACTAAAGGTAATTGGTCATCACCTATTTGATGACCAATAAAATATATAAATAAAAAAAAGGGAAAAGGCTTAAATATGCCATCGAACTATCGGACGTGGCTCATTTATGTCACTAGTCAATAGTTTGGCCCATTTATGCCATCGAACTATCGGAAACGACTCATTTATTCCACTCATCAATAGTTTGGCTCATTTATGCAATCGTCCATTACCAAAATGACTCGTCCATGCCATTTTTCATTAATGCGTGTCATTTTGGTATTATAAACCCAGCATTAACGAAAAATGGCATGGATCTGTCATTTTGGTTACGGGCGATGGCATAAATGAGCCAAACTATTGATGAGTGGTATAAATGAGTCATTTCCGATAGTTCGATGGCATAAATAGGCCAAACTATTGACGAGTGGCATGAATGAGTCATTTCCGATAGTTCGATGGCATATTTGAGCCTTTTCCGTAAAAAAAAAAAAAAAAAAAAAAAAAAAGAGAAGGAATATACGTATATATTCATTAAGAATGCACGGTTTTCTCTAGTGGTACTGGGAAGAAAAGTGCAATAACGATCTTGGGTGAAGAGAGTAAAATTTGAATGAATTTGAATTTCTCCTCTAAAAGTTTCAGAAAGAGCATAAACGGAATAGAAAAAGAGGGCATTGACAAATGCACCCTCAAAATTCACTTGAATTTATATTAATACTCCTAAAAAGTGCAATTTGTGCCAAAAGTGGTTGTGTCAAATAGAATTTTCCTAAACATATTGACGTTAATACAACAGATCTGAAAATTTTGGATTGAGAAATAAGTCCAGCCGGTCAACTTTCAAGAACACACTTAAACCAATTCCGCATTCTTTTTCTTTTCTCTCTTTCAATTAACTTTTTCTAACATTGTGGGGAACGGGTGCAATGCAATAGCCGCCAACAGGGGCCCTTTTAACATAATTGATCTTAGAATTTTGGTAGGAGTAACTTCGACTTTTTTGAGGATTTAAAATTGGGCGTTCACATTATATTTTGATGTACTGATTTCTTAACGCGTGGTAGGTCATCTAAGAGTCATTACTAAGTAGTGCAACGATTCAATCCAAATGTTTGTCTCCTAAAGACCTAAAGTACCCAATATATATTTTCTACGTCATTTTCTTAAAGATAAATAGAGACCTCAAAAGAGCGAACTGTTATTTCAAATTATGATCCTCTATGTAATATATATATATATATATATATATATATATATATATATATATATATATATATATATATATATATATATATATATGATAAAAGTATATATTCATTAAGAATGCACGGTTTTCTCTAGTGGTATTGGGAAGAAAAGTGCAATAACGATCTTGGGAGAAGCGAGTAAAATTTGAATGAATTTGAATTTCTCCTCTAAAAGTTTCAGAAAAAGCATAAACGGAATAGAGAAAGAGGGCATTGACCAATGCACCCTCAAAATCCACTTGAATTTATATTAATACTCCTAAAAAGTGCAATTTGTGCCAAAAGTGATTGTGTCAAATAGAATTTTCCTAAACATATTGACGTTAATACAACAGATCTGAAAATTTTGGATTGGGAAATAAGTCCAGCCTGTCAACTTTCAAGAACACACTTAAACCAATTCCGCATTCTTTTTCTTTTCTCTCTTTTAATTAACTTTTTCTAACATTGTGGGGAGGGGGTGCAATGCAATAGCCGCCAACGAAATTTTTAACATAATTGATCTTAGAATTTTGGTAGGAGTAACTTCGACTTTTTTGAGGATTTAAAATTGGGCGTTCACATTATATTTTGATGTACTAATTTCTTAACGCGTGGTAGGTCATCTAAGAGTCATTACTAAGTAGTGCAACGATTCAATCCAAATGTTTGTCTCCTAAAGACCTAAAGTACCCAATATATATTTTCTACGTCATTTTCTTAAAGATAAATAGAGACCTCAAAAAGAGCGAATCGTTATTTCAAATTATGATCCTCTATGTAATATATATATATATATATATATATATATATAAATATTGTATGAGAAAAGTATATATTCATTAAGAATGCACGGTTTTCTCTAGTGGTATTGGGAAGAAAAGTGCAATAACGATCTTGGGAGAAGCGAGTAAAATTTGAATGAATTTGAATTTCTCCTCTAAAAGTTTCAGAAAAAGCATAAACGGAATAGAGAAAGAGGGCATTGACCAATGCACCCTCAAAATCCACTTGAATTTATATTAATACTCCTAAAAGTGCAATTTGTGCCAAAAGTGATTGTGTCAAATAGAATTTTCCTAAACATATTGACGTTAATACAACGGATACGAAAATTTTGGATTGGGAAATAAGTCCACTGTCAACTTTCAAGAACACACTTAAACCAATTCCGCATTCTTTTTCTTTTCTCTCTTTTAATTAACTTTTTCTAACATTGTGGGGAGGGGGTGCAATGCAATAGCCGCCAACAGGGGCCCTTTAACATAATTGATCTTAAAATTTTGGTAGGAGTAACTTCGACTTTTTTGAGGATTTAAAATTGGGCGTTCACATTATATTTTGATGCACTGATTTCTTAACGCGTGGTAGGTCATCTACGAGTCATTACTAAGTAGTGCAATGATTCAATCGAAATGTTTGTCTCCTAAAGACCTAAAGTACCCAATATATATTTTCTACGTCATTTTCTTAGAGATAAATAGAGACCTCAAAACAGCGAACTGTTATTTCAAGTTATGATCCTCTATGTAATTTTAGAATAAGCAAGATTTTGGTATGATGACATTCGTTAACAATTTATTGAATTATTTTTAATATGTATAAAAAAATAAAAGAAAAAAAATGTAAAAAAATACAAAACACTTTGCTAATTTGTTTCACGGTCAACCCTATATCATTGTTCCTTTTGTACTTGCAGATTTATTTATTAAATTTTAGATTTTCAAATGTGTGTTAATCCAATTTTAGAACAACTAAAGTATTCAGGAAAAACAATATTAAAGGCGAGTGGCTTTTTGTTTTTTGACGGCAAATTGGCCTTAATTTTACTTTAACTATAACTACTTTTTCGTTAATTATTTTTACTACAATTATAGATATGACAGTAAGGGTGTACGAACACAGCTAAGTTGTTGTACTATATTCAATGTAAATTGTACTGTGGACTTGGGCCCATTTCATTTACTACTATTATAGAATGACAGTAAGGGTGTACGAACACAACTATAAGTTGTTGTATTATATTTAGGGCTGCTTATCGGGCGGATCAGGCGGATAATTACGCTTAGCAGTTTGGCTTATCCATTATCGGCTTTTAAATGTACTAATCCGCTAGTCAACCGATAAGATACCGGTTGGTTCGGTAACGGATTAGCACTTTTTGGATGGTTAATGGGTGGTGTATCGGCTAAATCTAAGAGACAATAAAAATTAAAATCATAACATATAGTCTATCTTCCATCGACAATTATTGAAATCCTAGCTTCCAAAACCATATGCCATTGGTATGCAGATATGGACTATTGTCTTTAATTTTAGGTATTTATCAGAGAATTTATGAGCATGTTTGCAACGATTTGAGTACTGTTAAAAAAGCATGGAAATAGCAATTTTCTCCGGAGAACAATTCTTGAAAGAAGAGGGCAATAGAGACTGATTTGGGGTTGAACGAGAGCTGGGGCTTTTTTCAAAATAAATTTCACATGCAGGTCATGTATTGCTGTCAATTTCTTAACAGATGAAGAGTTTTTTGTTTGTTAGACTAAAAGTGCTCAAGTTTTGCAAATTTAAGGGACAAATAGTGCTCAAGGTTATATTTGGAGGATAATTTGGCCAAAAATTTCATAGATACTTTATATACCTAGGGGTAAAAATATAAATAGAATAATTCTTAACGGGTTAATGGTTTACCCGATAAGGAAATTGAGTAATCTGCCCCCGCACCGATAAACCGTTAACTATAAAATTTTAATCCGTTCACTAACCGTTAATCCGATAACCCAATATCAATAAGCCAATAAGACAATTTAGCGGTTGAGTTATCGGTTACGGTTCGGTTTTGAACAGCCCTAATTATATTCAATGTAAATTCTACTGTGGACCTGAGCCCATTCATTAAATGAGTTCAGGGTTGTTTGTCTGTTATAGCATTGACCTACGCCTTTTAATTAACATGCCTTTAAAAGTAAATTGGTAATTGAGTTTATTCATCATATCCCTCTATAAACACGTGTACTCCACATTGAGTAATATTACTACCCTATATAAGAGACAATCCAAAGAGTTTTATAGTATTTATTTATATTGTAACCATTTAGTTAGCTTGCTAACTAAAAAGAATTTGCTCCTTCAAATAGAAATGACAGTAAGGGTGTACGAACACAGCTATAAGTTGTTGTATTATAATTGTACTGTGCACCTGGGCCCATTTCATTAAATGAGTTCAGGGTTGTTTGTCTGTTATACCATTGACCTACGCCTTTTAATTAACATGCCTTTAAAGGTAAATTGGTAATTGAGTTTATTCATCATATCCCTCTATAAACACGTGTACTCCACATTGAGGAATATTACTACTATATATAAGAGACAATCCAAAGAGTTTTGTAGTATTTATTTATTTTGTAACCATTTAGTTAGTTTGCCAACTAAAAAAAATTTGCTCCTTCAAATAGTTGCCCTTATATTTGTTACTAGTGAATTTATCCGCGCAATGCACGGTCATGAACAATCTCATTATTCGTTAGATATAAGAAGTAATCTTTTCTAATATCCAAATATTAAAAAAGAAGTACAAATTGTTTTTAGCCTTTCAAATCTGAATAGATTGAATATCAAGTTATGATTTGAACATAAAGAACATAATTTCAAAAAAAAAAAAAAATTGTCTCTTTAATTATGTGCATTAGTTTAATAAAATCTTAAAACATGGTTTGTCATCTATAATATTACGGATTCCATAATTTTCCATCACAGTTCTCCTCCAAGTTTTTAATAAAACATGAGTAGGAAATACTATCACACACGGAAGAGAATGCAAAAATATCCTTTTCTCTTGGATCAATGTGTCCTTACTCGTAGGTACAAGTCTACACGTGAAGCATCTACCATGCAAAAATAAAAGACAAAATATCCATAGAATTATTTGTGACATCTATTACTATCTCTACCAAATTAAAATAACTTTTTCAGTCTAGTATAAATAATTCACAAAGCGCAATTGGTGAATATATAGGACAATTGGTCATTCAGAAATAAATTTACACATCATTAGAATTGATTCGTCTTCCCTTAAAGCTCATCGTTTGGAAAAAATGACGACCATATGTTGCTAAGAGAAAGAGAATATATCGCCTTCTTTCCTTTTTTTGTGTTGCCATACTCATAACTAACAAAACACTTTGTGCCTCCATCTTATTTAAGAATTTGATACACCTATGTTAGACTCTCCTTCACTGCAACAAAATATGCTTTTAGCGGCAATTAATTTGCGGCAATTAAGTATATTCTAGAATCAATTATTACCGGTAATACCAAACTTTAGCCTTAATAATAAATGCCGCTAAAGGCTTTAGCGACTTTGGATCTAATGACATTAACTAATTCTTTGGTAAATGTTTTTGTGCGAATAACTTATTACAAAAAAATATATTGCCACTAAAAGCCTCTTTTAGTGATGCAAACTTGTGTTCACTTTGAATAATTGTTGAACTGTTACAGGCATCTAACGTTGAGAGAAATCAATAACGAAGTGAATTATGTGTCAAAGGATGTAGATGAAAACACGTGACGATGAAGCTGAACAAATAAGGAAGGAAAAAGTACTTCCACTCAACAGATAAATTATAAATTAGAGTATAATTTAACAGACATGAAAAGTAAATTATCATGACTTGACAGGTAAGACGGAAATGCACAACGTAACATTAGCCTTACCAATTATGGTCTACTATTCCAACCAAGAAGGAAAGTGTAGATTCGTTTTTTCCTTCTCTTTAACAAATTCATGAGATCGCCCACCACTTTCTGAGCACAGATCAGGGGGGAAATTGAAAAGCATCTGGGAGACACTAAAAAAATGCTTAACATTGAATATCAGTGTTGCTTCTTGAAACGGTGCATCACGAAACGTGGTGGAATGTGTATGAAAAAAAAAATTACCAGCGTTAAAATAAAAGAGGTAAAAACAGAGAATTAAAGAGAAGGGAATGTGTAACAACCAATTAAAGGTGGTGATTTCCAAAACGTAAGATAACGTATACAACCAATTAAATAAGGATAGAGGAAAAAAGGGTTCTGTTAAATTAACAGAGGGAAAAAACAGGTAGAGTCTAAGCTATATTTATGGGCCTTAACTACATAATTGATTGAAAAGAATGATCGTGGGCTTTATTGCAAACGTTATCTCCGCTTGAGTGCAATATTTGTGTGAAGCTTTTATCAATGGAATCCAAAGGGTGGCAGAAATAAACCAAAAATTGTAATAAAAAATGACGAAAAAAATATCAAAAAAGGAGAAAAAAAGATAAATGCAAATGCTGGCCATAGAGAGGTGCCACATCACCTTTCTATTCCTAGGTTTATATTATATATAGAGATATAGATTTATTACTTCATTTAACAAAGTATGTTTTCAATAAATCAAGATATTTTCAAACCTTTTTTGGTAATTTATGGCCCCTTACACTAACTTTTTTGAGGTGAGATATGTACCAAGATTTTTTTCTATGTCTTTTGCCCCTACATTATTTCTTTTTTACTTGGGTTGCCACATCCAATATGGTACATAGTATAATTTGAACCCTTTAAAAATATTTGAAAAGTTGCGCATGGTAATGATGTCATCTAATAGAAATAGCTATGAATAAAGATAATCTAAATTGGTAAAAATAATAATTTTGGAGAACTCATTTGGTACTGGCAGAGCGTCGATCATATTTTCTTAGTAATTCTAAAATGTCCATTAAACTTCTCTTGATCTAATTTTTATTAAAAAAAATATTTTGAATTTGTAAAGGTTTAATGATGTAAACAATTCCACAATACAAAATAAATTTCAAAATAAAAATTAAGTCGATAGAAAATAAATTTCAAAATCGGTACTTAAAGAAAATAAGAATGAGAAGGAACAAAATTATTAGATATATACGTCGTTGCACCAAGACATGATTTAATTATTTAAATTTAGCCATGCTAATGTATTTGGGGCTATATCATAGTTATAATATTATTATAAAGAAAATTTATTATATAAAGAAAAAAGAAAAGGAATATCATTTCCTCACATGCATTTCCTAAAAGGAAAAGAAAATTTTTAATTAAGAAAAATCATTATTTTTCATATATCTTTTAAATATTTTGAATAGTCAAGTATTGAAATTTATAGTTTTTTTTTATATAGTTTTTAAATATGTAAATTTTCAAAGATTCTATGCCCGAATTCACTGTCAAAATTACACTGTTTGACTTTTGAAATTTAAACTGTGACACATACATTAAAATTTAATGATTACTTTATTACCTTGATCTTGGGCCCGGACTCAGCACGGGCGTTCCGACACTAGTTTATTCAATAAAAGGTTCAAACCATGTTCTAAGCAGAAATAAAAATAAAAAATTTCAGTACCGTGCCAAAAACAAATACCATTAACTTGATCATGATATGCTTTGGAAAAAATCCTGCCCCTTTTCATGTATAATTGAACACATATATTTCTGATGATGAAACTACTTTCAATGTTTGATTTTCTAATACTTAGGGCCCATTTGGCCATAAGAAATTCACTTTTTTCCGGAAAACGTTTTCACTTTATTTGGAAATCAACGTTTGGCCATGAAAACTCCAAATACAATTTGAAGTTGTATTTGAAATTTGAAAAACACCAAAAAATTCGTTTTCACTTTTTTCACTTTCAATACATTCAAACAACCAAATATTCTTTGTAAAAACTATAACCAAACACAACTTCATCTTCAACTCAAACTTCAAAATTTCAAATAAAATGAAAAATATTTGGTTTTCATGGCCAAGTACCTACTTAGACGTATTTCCCTCATGAAAATAATTCTTTGCCTATAAACAAAATCAATATTAATAAGTTAATTTTATTACAACTTTATCCTTATTACATTGTATCAGTAATTTTACTAACATGTGAATGTTATATTTTTCCATATATGTAAGAATTTTTAGGAAAAATATATTTCTTTGTAATAACATCCGAAACTGCATATAATTCACTTTCCTACTTTGTTTAATAATGAAGGTTTTAAAAGGTGATTTACTTAAGAATTTGTAAATGTGAAGAAGTTCATATTTAAAAAAGAAAAACATTTCAAGAGTACATGCGCCCAAAAAAGGTGAAGATGACACATAAGAATTATTGAAAGATGTGTCAGGCATCAATAGTTTCATGTCTTTCTAAACATTGAAAGGAGGCCCAACATTTGCTGAATTTACGAAGATGCTGCAGTATATCTATTGTAAAAAGTTGCAAAAGAGAGGGCAAAATAAGACTTGAAAAAGGCGTGTAATGGAAAGCAATGTGAATTAAACAGAAGAATCTTGATTTTCCTATCAACACAGCCGAGAGTTCAAATCTCTAAACCACACAGTACAATACAACTCAGCAAGAAAAACTGATAAAATTCTATATATAATAAGTGCCGAGGAGGAACGAACACAGCAGTCCCTTCTTGTACCCACTATTTTTTAAATTGTACCCACAGTGAATATTTATATCAAAAGCTATATAACTTGTACATTTTATTTAATTATTTTTATATCCCACGTAGACATATGTCATAATACTTAATATTTATTCCCTTATCATGATAGGCATATACGCATTTCAAATTTAATTCTCCGATATATTATTTTCTCCGCACTTTTACTTGTTTCACTTTTGACTTTGTGTTTCTAACCGAATATTTATTCTCTCTCACGTATAGATATACGCAGTTCAATTTTAATTCCTCCATGCACTTTTACTTGTTCACTTTTGGCTTTTTACATTCTTATAGAAAAGGTACCAAAAGCTATATAACTTGTACACTTGATTCAATTATTTTTATATTCCACGTAGACATATGTCATAATACTTAATATTTATTCTCTTCTTATGTATAGACGTATGCACTTCAAATTTAATTCTCCGATATATTTATTTCCTCCGTGTACTTTTACTTGTTCACTTTTAACTTTTCATGTTCTAGCTGAATATTTATTCTCTTCTCATGTATAGACATATGCAGTTCAATTTTAATTCTCCTATACAAATTTATTTCCCCCATGCACTTTTACTTGTTCACTTTTGGCTTTTACATTTCTATCTATATTATTTTTCTATATATAACAAGCGGCTTGCGGGGGGGGGAACACGGCTCCCCAAACAGCTGCACGAATTGTACCCACATTAAATTCTTGTACCATGAGTTATATAATTTGTACATTTTATCCAACTATTTTTATATCCCATGTAGACATGTGTCATAGTACTTAATATTTATTCCCTTCTCATGTATAAACGTATGCACTTTAAATTTAATTCTCCGACATATTTATTTCCTCCGTATACTTTTACTTGTTCACTTTTGACTTTTCGTGTTCTAGTTGAATATTTATTCTCTTCTCATGTATAGACATATGTAGTTCAATTTTAATTCTCCTATATAAATTTATTTCCTCCATGCACTTTAATTTGTTCATTTTTTACTTTTCACATTCTTTGAGAATTAATAAATCCCACGTGGATATATGTCATAGTACTGAATATTTATTCTCTTCTCATATATACACGTGTGCACTTCTATTTTAATTCTCCGACGCATATTTATTTCTTCCGTGCACTTTTACTTGTTCATTTTGACTTTTCACGTTATTTAAAAATTAATAAATGAAGTCTTCTTCCGTCCCATATTACTTGGCACGTTAATATACTTGACTTTACGTTCTTTAAGAATTAATAAAAATGAAGTACTCCCTTCGTCCATATTAACGTAGACATGTGTCATAATACTTAATATTTAATAAGCGGCTTGGGGGGGACGAACACGGCTCATAAGTGGCTTGGGGGTACGAACACGAAAATTTACCCAAACTTGTGCCAAAAGCTTAACAAATTGTACATGTAATGAATACTTGTACCATAAGCTATATAACTTGTACACTTTACCCAACTATTTTTTAATCGCACGTGGACATTTCTAATATGTCATAGTACTTAATATTTATTCCATAAACGTATGCATTTCAATTTTAATTCTCCGACACATTTATTTCCTCCGTGCACTTTTACTTGTTCACTCTTGACTTTTCGCGTTCTTGAAAATTATAATATGTGTGTGCCCAAATTACTTGTTCATTTATAAAACCAAAATCAATTAATCCTTTCTAATCAATATTCTTAAAAATAGTCTATTGGAGAGAGACTATGACAAATGTCTAAGTGGATAAAAAAGTAGTTGGTTAAAGTGTGCAATTTATATAACTTTTGATACAAATTTACATTGCTACCGTTCGTCCTCTTTTCACGTTTAAAGTATTAAGAAAGAAGGAAAACTTTTTGTCAATACTTTAATTATCTTACTCTCTTTTGCATTATCTGATTATTGTTTCTTTACATTTATAAAATGTATTAGTTTATATTTTCATTTCGGAATTAAAATTTGGTGATTTACGATATAACATATCGCATTTCTAATATGTCATAATACTTAATATTTATTCCATAGACGTATGCACTTCAATTTTATCCGACACATTTATTTCCTCATATTTTTTAATTAATTTAATAAAAATATTTTATTAGTTTTGCATACAATAATGGTTCTTATGTTTAGATCTGAACAGTTAATTGATTGAGATGCATATCAACTTGTCAGTATACATATAAGATATTAAACAATTTAAAAGAAAAAATCTAAAATCAAAATATTAATTTTCCCTCATCTTCTTATTAATTTTTCTTTTCACATTGATGAACAACTTTCATTGTCATGATTATGAAAAAATTTTAAAAATTATTTATAAAATACAAATCTTAAAGATAGGCTAATTAAAGTGAATAAACATGTTCGGCCCGTGCATCGCACATGCATATATGACTAGTTACCCCTGTGTGGGCAAGAGGACAACGGGAAGTTGGTGAAACTCTCCCTTATTAACCCTTTCATTTCAAGATGTTAAACCGCAATCAATACCAAGCAACTCTTCTTCTACTACAAATCCATCATTCTATCATTCAACAAAATATCTTCTTAAAAAAAAAAAGTATACTCTCTGTCTATTATGTGACATTATTTCTTTTTTGTCAGTTAAAATAAAAAACATTTTTGTATGTAGTAACAATTTAACTTTAAACTTCTCATGTTACCTTGATGAGATGATTTATAACCACATAAATATCAATTACTTATTTTAGACTACAAGTTTCAAAAGTCTTACTTCATTCTTAAACTATGTGCCTAGTCGAAAACTTCTTATCTTGTACTCTATCTGGTTCAAAATGAGTGTTCACTTAAAAGATTTTGCATACCCCTTAAGAAATAATAACTCCTAGAAAAAAAAAAATAGGTACTCCCTCCATTCTATATTAAGTGACCTTTTAGGCTTTTTATTTTGTTTCAAAATAAGTGACGCTTTAGGATTTCAAGAAGAAATTAATCTTATTCTTCCAAACTTATCTTTATTTATAATCAACAATCATTAAATAACTTTTCTTTTTCTAAGCATTAATTAGGGGTAAGTTAGTAAAAATACTCTTAATTTTCTAGGAGTAAGCAATTTCTTAAATGGTGTGCATGAGCTAAAAGAGTCACTCATTATGGAATGGAGGGAGTATTTTGACTAAACTACCCTTAGCTAAATACTACCTAATCAATATAGTTTATTGATTACATAAAAGCTCACTTACTTATAGAGGTAAAGTGGAAAAAAAATTAATTTCCTCTTGATTGTATAAATGGACACTTAATTTGAACCACAATAAAAAGATTAAGTGGACATTTATTTTGAACTGGATGGAGTTATCCAAATACCGTTAAACTAGTATTTTATCTGATTGTCCCATTTTGCATAAATGATGAGCCGCGAAATTACGGCACATTCGATGCTCGTTTCTTAAGCTTTTGTGGCTCTTCAAGCATTCTTGGTTTTACTTTTAGCATGTTTTTGTCACTTTGTTAGGAACAATGTTGGGAAAGCAAAACGGAACAAAATGAGGCAAAACAGGACAAGGACACACTACACAACATGCGTACCGCATGTCATGCCTGCGGACACACAATTCCACCGCAAAGTGTGACAGGCCACTGAAGAAGAGGGATGAAAGGTTGCACAATCTGCGAGGCCAACATGCGACTCGCATGTTCAACTTGCGGTACAACAAGTATGTCGCAAGTGTGCCGGAAGTACGTCGAAGCACTCGAAGGCAAGAGCACGATGTGCGAGGCCGAGCACGGCTTGCGTCTCGTATGTTGGTCTTGTGACACAACATGCGAGACACATGATCGCATCTACGGTGGCTATTTTTGTCCGACTTTGTGCACGTTTTTGGTAGATATAAATACCCGCCTAGGTTCCGAAAAAGACATTCACCGACTTATTATTGTCTTTTTGTGGAGGAAACATTTATGATTGGTTGTTGAAGCTTTAAAGAAGAATCTTGCACTTTATTTTGTGGCTTTTCCTCCAAAAAGCTTTGTAAGCATTATGGCTACATTATTTATCTTTGTTTCTTACTTAATGCAAATGTCTAGCTAAATCTAATAGCTAAGGTTGTGGGACCAAAGGTGTTAGTTATGTGATTGGGTTTCTTGTTCATACCTCATTTACATGTTAATGATGCATTCTATCTACTCTTCGTAATTTAATATCTCTTGGTGGTTGCAAACATCATTTTGTGCCTAATTACTTTCACCTTGCTTGAGAAAGAAGGTGGAAGTTAGGAAAAGGGTTAGATAGCAAGGATTTGGGTCAATAAACCCATCTAGTAGCCTGAGCTAGAGATAGGAGGGCTAACTTGTAGCATATTGGAAGTTTACTTGGTTCACATTCTAATGCTTGAGAAAGCTTAGTAATGATATTTATTAATTTGGTCGAAAGACTTCTAATAAGCTTAAGCAATCCATCGTTAATCGCATCTTGACATTCGAAGAGGTTAAACTGATACCCACACGCATTACTTTCCATTGGAACTGCAACCTTCCCTCTCTCTAATAGTTTACATCTCACCTCAGCACTATTTAATTGTTAGTAACCAAACATCAAATCCAATACTATTATATGCCCCTCGCCCTTGGAATTTAGACTAGCAGTCGAGTGTTACACTTGATAAGCATATTTCTTTACTGTATTCTCTGTGGGATTCGACCCCAACCTCGTTGGGTTCTATATTTGACAACGACCGCTTACTCCTATATTTTTAAGGTGTAATTTGGGCGTATCAATAAACCACGTCCAATTATTGACTCTTTCAAGATTTGCTTAGTGTTAAACCGCAACCAATACCAAAGGTCCTCTTCTTCTACTACAAATCCATCATTCATCATTTACATAATTAGTCAGCAATGCTCACAATTATTAATCAAGAAAATGTTGTCACCAAGTTCATCAAATTCAGTACCCTTACTAAGATCCAACAATACTAACTAATCCTTTCATCTACGATCACTCCATCAACAGAGTCTTCATTGATATAAAATTGAGTCAATTCCTTAAATGGTCACTCAACTTAAGCAAATTATCTAGGAAAGTCATTTATTCAAATGGTCACTTAACTTAAGTAAATTACCTAATAAAATCATTTATCTTTTTTTGTTCCTCACATGGTCATTCAAGTTTATACATTTGCATTACATTAACAGTGGCTAAATGTCACTTTAAAAATAAAAGAAAAAGATCCCAAGTAGTCCCATAAGTTTGAATTTTCTATTAAAATAGTCGTTATTCTTTAACATAAAACACTAACAATCTTTTGATTATACAAAACATTACAATTTTTTGTTCAACTCTAACTAAGGAAAAACTAACGAAACACACAAAAAATTGTGATTGATAACTTTAGAAATGAAAAAAAAAAAAAAAACTTTTTTTCATTTTATCAATGCCACAATAAGAATATGAAACAGCCTATATGTAGTCCATTTGTTTGGAAACTTAGGAGCTCAATGTGCTCTATTTATTAATATTATGAGAAATCTTTATTTTGATAAAATAATTAAAATTTATTGTTAGTTTCTTCTCTAGAAATTATTGTCAGGAAATTCATAATTAATAAGGAAGACGAAGAATTCCTTCAAACAAAAAATACTAGGTCCTAATAGGGAAAAGAAAATTATTTGTAAAGATGTTCAAGGGGTTTCGTAAAGGGAAAAAAAAAAGCATAGATGCATACTAAAGGACATCATGATAAAATATAAATCATTCGACATTACATAAAATAAGGAGATTATATATTACTCCCTTTGTCCCAATTTGTTTGACACTTCGCTTTTTGAGAGTCAAACTTTTTAATTTTAACCGTGTGTTTGAACATAGAATCTTTAAATTTCTTGAAATAAAATTTACATATTTGGAAACTTCGAAAAAAGTACTATAAGTCACCATAATTAAAAATTAAAAATATTTCAAAGATATGTGAAAAAATTACGGTCAAAGATCAACTCGTTTGACTCTCGAAAAACGAAAAGTGTCAAACAATTTGGGACGGACGGAGTATCCTTTTGTACTATTGTAAAGTTTTCGAATATTATTTTTGTGAATCTTGTAATATTATTTGGGTGAAAATTATTTTCCCTCTCCAACCACATAAAAAAAATTAAATTTCTCTCCCGATTTCGTTAGCACTCTTCATTTCTTTTTACTTCTAAATATTATAGTTTTTTTTTTTAATCTACGTTATGGACTTACCTACAGGGCCAAAATAATCTAATTACGAAGTAAAAAGGTGAAAAATAGTTGGAGGATTATTATTGTCCTATGTTAAAAAAATAAGGAAAGTTTTAATTCAAAGACCAAACTTAAGGGACTATTTTGGCTCTTTTCTCATTTTTAAACTGACTTTTAGCTATTGTTACTTTGTAAGGGAAATGTAAAAACTTAAATGATTAGATGAGGACAAAAAAAGATAAATAACTTTACTAGGTAATTTATTTAAGTTGAGTGATCATATGAGGAATTGACTCGAAGCATTTCGGGTTATCCAAAGATCCACCAAGCGACCTAGTTTAATAATGCGTGAACCATCTGAGCCCGACCCACAAAGTATTAATTGGGCCTACTCAAATTTCGTTGTGATCATTGACATATTATGGAACTTTATGTATACTGTTGCTGCCATCTTGGTTTTAGTTTTGAGTAGAAAAGAAGACCCAAAAATGCCTTTATGGGTTTGGATTATTGGGTACTGTTTGTTTTGTGTGCTTCATTTTGTTAGTGTTTTGTTGGAGTATAAGCTAAGAGGATATGGGCAAGTGGATTTCGGGTTGGGTTCTAGTGGGTCTAGTGATTATGTTACTTTGGTTGAATTAACTCTTGAAAGAACAAGGTGTGTATATATATATATATATATATATATATATATATATATATATATATATATTTCTTTGTAATGAGTGGAATAATCTATCTATTTCAATTTATATGAATATGTTTGAGAGGACGCTGAGTTTAAGAGAAAAAAGGGAGATTATTCAAATTTTTGAATTAAAATAAACCATAAAAATTTATGTGATACTTTCGCTTTTCGAGATTAGTACTAGTAACTTGGTATTGGTTGCAGAAATGAAAAGCGTCACAGAAATTGGGATTAAAGGGGATATCTTATTAAGGGTAAGTGGGACAGAAATCAGTTAGTAAGCGAAAAATGTCACATAAATTGAAACATAGGAATATTTCATTAAGGGTAAAATGTAAAATTTGAAGTTAATAATTGGGTCTATTCAAAGCCTGCTGTAATTATTGACTTTTTATGGAACTTTATGTATATTATTATACTAGTTTTATCGTACGTGCGTTGCACGTGTCTATAAATTATAAATTTTATACAACAAAAAAAAATAATTGTGAAATAGCAATGAATGTCAAATTAGATGCAACATTCATTTAAATGACAAAATAATGTTACTACACCAAGTATTGGGTTTGATGCATCTAACCTAATCTCTTTATAGCTATAATTAAATTATGTTTAAAGTAAAAAATTGAGAACATTTTAAAAATTCAAACATAAATAAAATAAGGCTAAAAACTTCCTATTTTTCGGTTTGATAAACAATAAAGTTGCCGAAAAAAGTTGTATAATTGATTTGAAAACATATACAGTTATGATAAAAAAGTAGTAACAAATTTGAGACAAATATCTCTAACGATTATGAAAACCAAAAAAAGCTGACTTTTCTATGCCTTCGACTCTATGATGTACTGATAGTAAAGGCAAGAAAAATCAGGCCATTAATTAACCAAATCTTTAGGAAAATACGAAACAACCAAATCATCAATTGCACATTTAGCTACCACGTCCTCAATTAACCTATGTAAATTATAAAATAATTGTATAATTTAAAAAGAATAAAATCTAAAAAGGAAAAACTATTGAGTTGATAGCATGTGTATACTCTATGCTAGCCCAAACTTTTTACTAATTTTTGGATGACGCCTATCAAAATCATGGCTATCACGCCAAAGAGGTAGCAAAAAAGCAGCTACTCATATGTTTATCACTGAACCCACTATTTCAAACAAAAACAAAAAGAAGTTATATCATGCAACCTACTTTCGGCGTATTGTCTTGTTTGGACTCGTGATTGTAATTTCTAGCCAAAATCATGAAGGATGGCTCAATGATTCCACCATGAAGCCTTAGCACCAGATGTAGTCATGTAGAGTTGATTTCTGCATTTATTAAATGCACAAAAACATATTACCTTTCACTTCAATTGGGGGGTAACTATGAAATTCAAAAACTACATAATAATCATAGAGAAAATTGACCTTTAATTGATGTGATATTTGTCTCTCTATAAATTTCGACAAAATTAATGAATATCTAATTTCTAAACCATGTGAATACGCATCATTTGTGCTAACTTAAGCCTTCAGTTTGCAAGGTATTTCATGTTTCATATTGAACAAACTCATCTCAATTATCAAAACCCATATTTAGGTAGCATAGTCCTCACAAATGGAAGCCATCTAGCATTGTCATAATAATGTTTATAACACTGGTGATTTACCAAAATCGAACAGAAAAAACCTGAGTTGATCTTAAAGTCATAAGTATTAGGTTAAACCCTTATATCGACATTGAAAAATATGTTATCATCAATCCATAATTAAAGAAATATACAAACCAACTTTTATGTGCCCAAGATATAAGGGACATAACAAATTCTCATGAACCACTTCTTGCCTCCAACCTGCAACAATATAACTAATTAAATATGAAGAGATGTGTATATTGAGTTATTTCATTTTTCATAAAAATTACTAATTAAGTTAGATCATGTGTACACTATTGAAGTTTGAGATGATGGCAAAGCCTCAACAGAATCAGTTTGCACATCTACGGGTCCAACAACGACCATTCCCTTTGATCCAATGACAAGGTTTTTAATCGATCGATGATACAACAAGCTTAGCTTGTTCTTGTTTAAATATTGTGTCCTTGTAACTTAGAGCACATGTTCATATTTGCAGCACTTTCGTAAAATAAAACCAAAACAACATAAAATTAAAGGATTTCAATATTAAGAAATAGAGGAACGAAAAAAAAATCAAAACCAAACTACGGTAGGAAAATTTATCTTTGTAAACAAATATAAAGACATAATTGAAGAGCACAAAAAGATACAAGAAGAAAAGCTAAAAATATGTTTACCGACAATAAACTGTAAAATATGCGACAAATATACCGAGAACTTATGCAAACAACAAATAAGCCATGAAATAGTTCAAACGCTACACCATTAAATAATTCAAACACTACGCTATTAGATAGTTGAAAATCGTATCCCTAGAAAGTTATCATCAAAACATTACTAAATAATTATCATAAATTATGTAAATATTTATCAAGAAAAAAATCCACATACAATATGGAGACTTTCAGTAAGAAGATTACATTGAAAACCTTGATAAGAATCATACTTCCACGAAAAAGCTGAAGTTTCTCATAGTAGTAGGGTGTACAACGATAGCGGATTTATCATCGTTGACCGCCTCGTCTACAATGAGCATATTTCTCAATTTTCTTCTGCTCCAGAATTGTCATAGAAAAATGCTTCTTAGAAAATTTTTCTGCAAAAAAAAAAAAAAAAAAAAAAAAAAAAAAATTTGTGGATAAGCAAATGAGTAGCATAATCGAGCGGCAAATAGCTAGGCTAGCTAAAACAGTAGATGAGTTGCATAATCGAACATCAAATTGTGCTCCTTTAAAAATTTAAAAGAACAATCAGATCATTAATATTTTATCATCCATATACAACCTTAACCTAATGTAAATGTAAATTATTATTGGAAAAAATGTAGTATAGGTTAAAAAGAATAAACTTTGAAAAGAGAAAGATATTGAGTATTGTCTTGAGGGTTTTTTTTTGTTCCATTGCAGGAAATCTTTTATAAATAGATGGGCTTTTTCAAAACCTAATAGAATTTTATTTCTTTCTCCATGATAGTATTTAATTTAATTAAAATTCTGTTTCTAATGCTATTTTTTTCGTGCTTTTAGTATAGTATAGATTATGAGTTTGAGTATGGAACAATTCAAATTTATATATAGTACAATTTTAATTGATTTCACACTCTCAAATATTTAGGACTTCTATATAGTTGATTTTATACTTTTAAATATAAGAAAATAATTAAATGACTATTTTTTCTATTTTCTTATTGAATTGGATGATCAATAAGAAAGGAAAAAAACAAAAGAAAAATGATTGTTTCAAACCATAAAAAAAAAAAATTAAAAACAAAACCAACGACTAACTAAACCAAGAAAAAAGTGTTATCAGATGCTGTAGAACGACATAAATATAACTTAAAGAACTCTCCTGCTGAGGAGCAATCGATATTCATGGAGAATAAAAAAATATATTAATCGACGTTTTAATAGAAAATATAGATTAACCAAAAGCAGAAACTATTACGATCTTTTATTTATAAAAGAAGTTGAATTGAATGATCAAGGAAAACGACAAACGAAAAATTATTGTTGCAAAACCATGTAAAAGAATTAAACACAAAAGTAACATGAACTATACCAAGAAAAATTATCAAATGCTATAAAACGACAAAAATATAGCTTAAACAACTCACATGGTGAGGAGCAATTGATATCCATGGAGAATAAAAGTGTAGAATATTAATGGGCGTATTAACCCTATTTAATAAGGATATTAAATACTATAATAAGTTTCATACTTATTCAATTGGCTCTTTTTTCCTTTTTGAACTTACGGCCAATTCGACTTCTTCTTTAATAGGAATATGAAGTAATAAGTTTCCCACTTGTCTCCTATTAATTCCTTGTCTTAGCCTAGGACAACTGCAATATATTATTACCATAAACTACTCCCAAATTTCGTAATTAATTTTCACTTGTTACCAACTTTTTTTTCCCATATATGTTATACTTTGTATTGTATATAGATCAAATAAGCAAAAAATAGAAATTGTAGTTTTAGTTGATTTCAAAGTTCGAATGTTTAATTCAAAGAAGGAAAGATTTAATAATCAAATTTAATGGATTTTAACTCCTAAATATTAGACAATTATTAAATGACTATTTTGTCTATTGTAAAGTCTTTTAATGAAGGGCAAAAGTTGATCGAAGCGTTTTAAAGGCCGCACCTTTAATATAATATAGATTATGCGCAATTTGCAGGAATGCCCTTATTTTGGGGCGGTCTTTAATTTTCGTCCATCAAATTGGTGGTCTTTAATTTTGCCCTTTGCCTAATACCATGAGGTTTGAGGTTCGAACCCCGGCTTAGTAAAAAAAAAAAAAAAAAAAAAAAAACCGCAAAATGAGAGTTTTGTAACAAAGTTAGGCCTCAGGCAGAATTTTGAATGCAAAACTCTACTGCAGGCAAAGTTTTGCAAACGAAAGTTAGGCCTCAGGCATAGTTAATCGGGGATTTTACATAAATGACTATATTTTAGGGGTTTAAAATTTGTCATAGCTACATTGTCAATATTTACATGGTATAGCTACTTTTTTTTTTCCGCTGTATTCATTTTTTTTCCCCGCTGTATTCATGAATACAACGATTTTTTTTTCTTTTTTCACTGTATTCATGAAATGACTATCTGTATTCATAAACGGGCTCGTTGTATTCATGAATGCAACGAGTAAAACTGAATACATAAAACCATATATACTCCAAAAATTAACAAATACACCCTAAAAAGAATGAATACAATCTAAAATATTAACCAAAAAAAAAACTCAAAAAACTGAATACAATCGTCTTATTCATGAATACAACAACACCAACCACTAGTTCCGGCCAGATCTGACGGAAATTTCACAACAACAACAACAAACAATGCTTATGCTAACAAATACACCTCAAAAAAATGAATACAATCGAAAAATTTAACAAAAACAGCTCAAAAAGGAGAATACAATCGCCGTATTCATGAATACAACAACTTCCAGCTAGATCTGACTACTTAGTCCGGATACGACGCCGGCCTTCGATAGATCTATGAAAACATCGCCGTCACCAACAACCGCATGTTATCCTTCATCGTCATCATCATACCAACCCAACTCCGCCATTAAAAAGCAGAAATCAAAGCTTGTTCAAGAACCCTAACAATGTCGGGAACGTTTTTTGTTAAAATCAAAAAAATGAAAGAAAATATTCAACAAAATACACATAAAAAACAACTAAAAACAAAAGAATTGTTTTGTGTGTTTTTAGAGATCGAAAGAAAACGGGTGTGTGTTTTTAGAGAGAGAAAGGAAATGGAGATTTTTAGAGAGAGAAGATAGTTGAAGAAGAAGAAGAAGGTGGGTAAGTAGAGAGAGAGAGTCAAAGAACTGACATTTTCAATGCTTTTTTATTTCTTCCCTTTTTTTTACTTTATTTTATTTTAATAGTTATTAAGTGTCATTAAGATACAACTATTAGCTATGGAATGTAATTAATTGAAACTGTAGCTACTAAATTTAATTAGATAGTAGTAATTAATTACGTCCCGTAATTATCCCTAGTTAATCTGCGACCTCAGGCCCAATATATATGGGCACAAGCTGCGGCCTTGGGCCCAAGTATACGTATACGTAACTGCGGCCTCAGGCCCATAGATACATTAAGCATAAACTACGGCCTCAAGCCCAAATACAAGTGTTTAACATTCAGGGATTTAAAATCAGGAACTGAGAACCATACTGCAATACATGAAGCTCAAATACTGAATCATACTGAGTTACATGATATTGGAATGCTGAATAGAACTAGTAGAGACATGTATTCATAATAAACTAATTTGTCATAACTGAGGCTCATGGGATATTGAGCGAATTATGAAACTATGTCACCTAGATAATAGAAGTTCTACAACTATTCATGGAAATGAGGCATAATTACTTTCTAAGGCAATTCGTAATGGTCATAAAGAATGAGAAGTAGGGACAATCATAAACATTCCCAAACATAGAGAGTTAGCCTCACATACCTTGAATCTGGCCTTTTTAAGCGTATCGCAGTGTTCGTCGCCTCTTTCAACGATAATCTATGGCAATATATATCAAGAGGAACCAATATTTGCACCAATGCTCATGTTTTAGTCACTTAGGCATTTTATCAAACACCTTACGGGCGTAAAGCTTCATAGCCCTTATAATTGTGTTTTCTTCACCCAATTCTCATTCTACTACTTCTATGTGATTCTACAATCCCAAATAGATGTAACTAACACCATTTTTCATCATCCAAATGACTACAACAATCTTAAGTCAACAACCCAAAACCGTAATATAGTTCATATGATTCTCTTTATCAAAACCATTTAATATTCTCCTAAGAACTCATCAATTCACAGCTATAAATGATTAGGGAGTAAAAGCATTACCTTTGTGAAGTTCAATATTCTTGAATTCGAATTCTAGAGTTTCTTCGCTCAACAATGATGTTCCAATCACAACTATTGATTAGAAGGGTTTACTCAAGTTAGAAAGGGATTGGAGACTTGAAATCAACCTAGAATCATCATAGAACTTACCTTGGAGGGCCCTTGAGGCTTAGGAGTTGTTCTTTCTCGCCTTAGTATAATTTTTCGTGAATAGGGGTGTTAGGGAATGAACTAAGTTAAAATGCGAAAATATGAGATTTTCACCCGAAAACCCAACCTATCCGCGTTGGGCCAGCATCACAAGTCCAACGTGGGACCCTCTGCAGACTTTTGGTCAGAGAGCATGATTTTTGGCGCTGGGCCCGAGACGCGGGGCCAAGGCACGTGCCCTCGCGTGCGACGAGAGTCCAACGCGGGTAGCCCGTGTCAGCTTTTATGCCGTGTTCGATAAAATGCACATAACTTCTTGTACACATATCCATTAGGAATCCACAGTATACCTTTAGAAAGGTATTTCAAAGGGCTACAACTTTCATGGTTTAAGTTTTCTCAAATTCTTAACGGATTTTCACGAAATCGTGATGGAAGGAAGACCTACAATAAACTTAGCCGATTCTATCGAATCTTAAGCACCTCACTATTCGTCTTGATTTCAAAACTACTATTTCCACCCAAACTCATCCTAATAGTACTTCACATGTCTAAAATGCCACATTAATACCTATTCTGAATTTATGGAGTGTTACATTGACGCGTGGCCAACGCGCATGGCCTTCTGCTCTTAGTGTTTTTGTGACACTCATAACTTCTTGCTCCAATATCCGTTTGGCCTGATCTTTATATGTATGGAAAGGTATTTCCACTTACTACAACTTTCATTAAGGGCACTTTTCCAAATTCTCAATTAATCAAAGGGTTACAGTTTCCCAAAGTAGGCCCCTCGACCACTTTCGCAAAAATGTGAAACCTTCTAAATTTTGTTTTACTTTCTTAATATGAGTCGTACCTTAGTCTGAGGACCCGAGGTGTTACACTTAGGTCCACATTACCTATCATATAGCTGGCACAAAATACCATCATCACTCCGTCCGGAATCATTTCCCATCGAACCTTTCACTAGTACCCTCAATGCATATATGATACTATGATAAGCATGAATATGTCATGCAACGTGATAAGCAACCAATGCTAAGCAATAAAAACCTAATCTTTAGCCCTTTCCCACTTTTAAATGAGTATATAGGAGAGATGAGAACATATAATCACAAATAAGACAAGTAATAAGCGTAGAAACAACAAATAAGGGACCTTATATCCTAATTACAAACACAATTCAATCTACACTTTCAGCTAATGCCCAAAGAATGGCATTTAGACCATACTATACAAATGAAATTACACAAATACCCTTATCATGGCACCTATATCCAATACAAGTGTTCATCACCTCACAAGTATCGGAACCCCCTTTTCCTCTTACTAATCCATTTTAACTAACCATGATGCTTAAGTTAAGGTTCATAGTCTCAATATGCCTGACGTTAGAAGTCCAACAATCACAGTAGAGCCTTTTCCGCAGAGCCTCCGAACAATCCCAATCTATTCAAATACAGATTATACATAAGAATACGAGTCAACGATACCCATATTACCTTATAGAAGATTCGAGTTTAGAAAGTCAACCCAAAACCCCCTTCTAGGCTCTGAAGGTCAAAACCGTAATTTCATAGGAAAATAGGGTCCAATAAGGTCAAATTACTATTCTAGAAAGTTATACGAATCCAATGATACCCATATTAGCATACTTTAAATCTGAACCCAAAAAGTCACCCAAAATAGGATTCCGAGTCAAAAAAGGCAAAATAGGAAATTGGATGGTTTATTTTAAATCAAATTTTTTAAAAATCTCCCTTTTTTCTCTTAAACTCAGCGTCCAATCAAGCATATTCGCGTAAATTGGGATAGAGGGATTATGCCACATAGTACAAAGAAAATTTATATATATATATATATATATATATATATATATATATATATATATATATATATACACATACTAGTTTTTTTCGACACGTGCAACGCACATGGATACTTAGTCATGTAAAACATAATTAATAGTACCAAAATAAATATTTGAGCAATTAATTATACATAAAAGAACAATGTTGAAGTTTCTCTGAATGATCAATATGAAACATCTCACCACAGAACGATCTACCGTCCATGTACTCATACTAAACATTACTATTATATATAAGAGGGAATGTGAGGACTTTTGTAGTCCTCACAATAATTTCCCAAATTTTTAAAAACTTTTTCATTAATTGCTTTTATGTCCTAATTTTATTTATTTAAGTCAATTTTTTTGTTTTTTGTTTTTAAAGTCTACTTTTCAAAAGCTATCGAGCCAGGGACTTTTGTAGTCCTTACAATAATTTTCAAATTTTTTTAAAACTTTTTAATTAATTACTTTTAGGTCCTAATCTTATTTATTTATGTCAATTTTTTTGTTTTTGTTTTTAAAGTCTACTTTTCAAAAGCTATCGAACCTCCTACCTCATTTTTCACGTTCTTTGATTTTCTGATTGGTGCTCGATATCCGCATTTGAGCCCAATTAATCCAGATAATTCGCACTGCATCGCGCCTATTCGGGGGGAGCGCTTCCTCCAAAGATTTTTTTTCATATCCATGTTCGAACCCCTAATCCCTAATTAAGAGAGGAGCAGCCATCTCTATCGCACAAGTTAAATTATGTATTTGTCTTAAAAGTTCATTAACTATGTATAGATTATTTATTTAGAATTAAATAACTTCAGTAAAATTAGGATACATAAGTTATAATGTCAAATTACGGTTCCAAATTTGATTTGAATTAAATAATTTCATCAAAATGGAAGTTAAAATATTAAAGGAGTGGAATGAAAATTTTGCTTTTACATAACTACCCACTTGTGACTACAATGGGTATATGGTTGTTGTTGTTGTTATTATTGTACACTTGTACTAACACAAATTATATTTTTTTAGTTAAAATATACTAACTTTTATATCTTGAGTTTGGGCAGGGAGACGTGGCCTCACATAACTAGTAAATATTCTACGAGTGGTAACTGTTTCAATAGTTTTTTTGTGTCCCTTTAGTTGAATTTATCTTTATTTTAAACTGCCTATTACCGGTCCAAATTTTGTGTTCCCTTTTAATTATGCGTTTCTTGACTAAAGTGCGTTCATTTGTGTCTTGCACTATCTATTGCTTTTCCCCTAACATAACTTTTGATTTTTGAAGACTTTTTTAACTTTCTAGATCTTTATATAAATAGCATAAGTGTGAACATCTGTCAAAGAAAAAGGCCAAAAACTTGATCTTACAAGCAACATAATAAAGCCTTGCAAGATATTTTAATAACTTTATCTCTAATAACTTGTAATTTTCAGTAAATTAATGGACTGTCAGATGAAAATTTTCAAAGTGTTCCTCTCTCATTAAATTAAAGAGGATTTTAAGAGTAAGTTTACCTCTTTTCATTTGTCAATATTTCTAACTTTTATTTCATCCTTCTATGCTCTTGAGTCATGACTTAAACTCATAATCTTAACTTTTAGAAAATATTTCATATTAAATTAATGGTGTTTTTGATTTTTGATCGAGAGAAAGCAACTCTATCAAAAGGATACCACATGTTAAATTAAATATATTAGTTGTTATAGCGTCTGCGGAAACTTGATATTTCTATAGAGAGCAGCCAATTACTTTAGAAACGAAAATTTAAAACAATAATTAGTTACTCATAATCAGAAATATACAACTTTTAATGAAAAAGCATACCAAATTTATCCCTATTCAATCATGTTTAACCAGAATTATAACTCCAATGAAAAATAATAAAAATAAATACCTTAATATTTGTATGGTCTGGATGATCAGATTTTTAAATCTTGCTTGTGATTCTCCTGATGATAACTTCACGCCAGCAAATGTTCAAGAGAAGAAATGTAGTAAAAACAAAAAATATAGATAAACGCTGGTTGCTCTTTAGGAGTTATGAATGTGATACATGTTTTTTGTCAAACTGTGCTTAGCGTCTTTTCGTTTGGGTGGTTGCTAAGCGTGCTTACATATTTCTTTTCTTCTTTTTAGGGAAAAGAGTCAAAAATACCCCTCTAGTTTGAAAAAAGGGCTAAAAATATCCTTCGAACTTATTTTGGATAAAAAATATCTCTCCCATCCTTAAAGTTTTCAAATATACCCAGTCTTGAGGGAAGTTATCTCCCAAAATAACCCCAAATCAATTTTTAAACCCGCTCTATCATTTAAACCCAACTCAACTAAATAATAACCCATAAGCTCTCTTATTTAAGTTTTAAATTTAAGATTTCATGTTTTTAATTAAAAAAAATTGATCGTCTCTATATAGTAACTAAAACGACTTCACACTTGATTCATTCTTTCAAAAAGTTCACAGTATCTCCCCATAAAGTGACAATTATCATACCTATATTTTAAAATACACATTAGATAAAGTACACATTATATATATATATGTATATATATATATATATATATAGTCAAATGATCTTTTTTTCATGAAAAGTTGTGTAATTTTAACTTACCTTTTATTTGTAGCAGAAAATATTGGATGCCAAAAAAAAAAAAAAAAAAAAAAAAAAATGACAACTTTGTTTAGGTTAATTATTGGGAATATATCCTGACATAAAATATTCTCTGATTTTTTTTTATTTTTTTATTTTTTTAAAAACTATAGCATCTTTCAACTTTTAGAATTTTCAGGAAAACGTATTTCATGTTTCATGGTTACATTTTCCATACAAAATAGATTTTAGCACAATAAACACATCTAAGTGAAAGGTAAAAAAAGAAAAGAAAAGGAATTTACGTATGATCTTGATATAATCGTCAGAATTTTACATCATTGTAATCATGCAACATTATGTCTCAACAACTCCTTTTACATCACTGCAAGATTTTATTTTAAAAAGTTGTACCCATACCAAGTGGAGAATATTCCTCGTACTTCATGAATGATGGATTCTTGTTGTAGTCACGGATGATGGATTCTTGTTGAAGTATGCTTAAAAATCGCATCTCTTCCAGACCGTAGTTGTCTGTTATTCATTATCTGAGGTGAAAACGGGTCGGCCAATACAGGTTTGGGTTTAAAAACTTGGGTGGATTTTAATTATTTTGAATTAAAACGTGACACCAATTAGAAAATGACACGTGTCTTTTTAAACAACCAAATATTTTCTATTAGTTTGAAGGGTATTTTTGAGCCAAAAATAAACCTTAAGAGTATTTTTAGACCCAAAGTTGAAAATAGAGTATTTATGAGCCTTTTTCCATAGGTTAGGGATATTTATGAACCTTTTCCAGAAAAAGAAATATAAGCTGCAGAGCTAATTGTTTAAATTAGAGGATAGAAACAATGTTATGGTCATGACCCGAGGCCCAAAAGGTGGATTAAAGCTCTTAAGCGTTGGGTCTCTTTTGATTTTGGAGCGGTTGGTTCCCGTATATTTTTAAAAAATTTAATTTAGAAGTAGGGTGTATAGTTGAGAGGGCATTTTAGTAGTTAAATGAATTGGGGTATTTACGTAATTTAACTTTCAAGTTTGTTAGTTCATGCTTTTAATATTGGCTTAATGCATATGGGGCCCCCTAAACTTGTCCCTTTTTTCCATTTTGTCACCTCAACTAAGTGTTGTTCCTATTGAACCCCTGAACTCGCCCTCAAGTGTGTCTATCAAACACAATCCAACTTATGTAGTATTCCATCTTCAATATAGCAACACGTTAATATGTATTCATATTTAATTATGCCATTTTTAGTTAAGATTAGCAGCAATTGAGAGAGAAAAAAAGAATAGCTCTTAATTAAGCTAGCAGTGGAAGAGCAGAACTAGCGGAAACCGACACATCCATGACCTAAAGAATAGCTTACGTCATGTCTAAAATATTATTCAACCTTCATGTCTCCAATTTAATTTCTGCTTGTAATAAAAATCAGATTTAGGGGGTTTGATAGACACACTTGAAGGTGAGTTCAGGCAGAGGCGAATGGAGCACTATAACTTGGGGTTCAATTGAACCCCAAACTTTCGATGTGGGGCATATGTGTAAGAATTTACTAAAATTACAATAAATGGTAGATATGAACCCATAACTTTAGAAATATAATGGTTTAGTGCTAAAAATTTAAGATGTTGAACCCCTAGAATTTAAATTCTAGATCCGCCTCTGAGTTCAAGGGTTCAATAGGAACAACACTTAGTTGAGGCGCCAAAATGAAAAAAAGAGGCAAATTTAGGAGGCTACATATGCATTAAGCCTTTAATATATATATATATATATATATACACACCTTGTTCTTACGGGAGTTAATAACCACTAGACCCACTAGAACCCGACCTGAACACCTCTTTGCCCATATGATCGATCCTCTTAAGACTAAGTAGAGCAAAGAATATCAGATTTTGGCGAAGCACACAAAACAAACGATCTGAACAATCCAAACCTATATTCTACTGAGTCAAAGGCATTTTCGGGTCTTCTTTATTACTCAAAACTAAAACCAATATCGCAACAATAATAATATACATAAAGTTCCATAAAATGTCAATAATTTAACCCCTTTAAGAACAAGGGGGGAGGGGGTTTGTGTGTGTCTATATATATATATATATAGACCCCCCCCCCCCCCCCCCCCTGCTTTTCTTAAAGTGATAATCAAAGTAAATAACCACTAAGCCCACTAGAAACCGAATAGAACACCTTTTCCCATATGATCCTTTTGATATACGAAATGATGCTTGCCTTTCAATTATTTATTAAAAAGTCTTTAATTTTTGTCCCTCAAATTGGTGGTCTTTAACTTTTGCCATTAAGACCCAAATTGTCTCTCACAGAGATAACCCCAAATTGCCCTTCAAGGAGGTAATTTGTACGGGAAGTTTTGCAAGAATTTGCATGGACAGATTTGTAAAATTCTGCCTTGCAATTTTTTTTTAGAGCTGGGTTCGAACCCACAACCTCGGAGTATTAGGTGAGTGGCAAAACTTAAAGACCACCAATTTAAAGGGCAAAAATTAAAGACCACACCAAATGAAGGGTAATCCGCGCAAAAAAAAAAAAAAGCTCTTATACTCCAACAAAACACTAACAACATGAAGCACACAAAACCAACGGTGCTCATTAATCCAGACCCATAAAGGCATTTCGGGGTCTTCTTTATTACTTAAAACTAAAACCAATATCGCAAAGAATAATATGACATTTTTTTGTGCGGATTGCCCTTCAAAAGCACTGGTCTTTAATTTTTTTCTCTCAAATTTGAAATTTTTAGTTTTTGCTCTTCGCCTAAAAACCCATGGATTTCCATAACAAAATTCGAACCCCGCTCGTACAAAAATAAATAAAAAATATTCGCAATAGGTTTAGATTCGCTAGACTCGACAATCCAGCATAGTTTGCCTTACCAAAGATGTAGATTTTGCAGGCAAACTATGCCTGATGGCTTGCAAATTTACTCAGATAAACAGGTGGTTTCTCATTCAGAACAGGGAGTACTTATGTTCAGTTACAGTTTTATATATATTATCTCAGTTAGTTTTACATACTAGTGAAATTCAAATGTAGTGACGTCCTGTTTAAAAGGCATCTCGAGACGCAGTAACGATTTACATGTGACGATTCTACTTGCTAGAGCATCTCGTATCGGCTATAGGTACATCAGATTCTTTCGGGCATTATCCCCCCTTTTTCGCATTTATAGTATTTCGCATAAAACTGTTGTTCTTGGAACCTTATCCCGTAAGAAGAACATTTCATCAAAAAAAAGAGGCTTACCAAGAAGATAGTCACACAATCGATGTTAACAAGTTTTTATGTGTTAGCCTTATCGGCTACTCCTCTACTCGTTTATACTTGACAATTGACCACTAAGAATTTATGATATTCAATTACTTTAGTAGATAAAATGTTGTGTGTTTATATTGAAAAAAAAAATATACCATATATCTCTCCCAGAAAGCCATTTACTGGTTTGTTCGTTCACATGCAGTTAGGCACTAAGTGCCGTGTTACGTCCAGACCATGGTTCGAAGCGTGACACCAAGGGCCAAGTATTGTGATTGAAAGCCTAAAATGGCTAAGACCCGATATGATATGAGAGATCTAAGAATGCCGGGTTGGTATATGGACCTCGCGAGTCCCTCATGGTCACTATTCGTTAATGTTCCGACGTGTATGTATCGAGAGATGGAAAGAGGCCTTTTATTGTATAGCATTTCATATCATTGCATATCATTCTATCTTAGTGCTTGCTTGCTTGTGGTTGTTGAGTTGATTGCCTAATTTGCCTTATTTTTTTACTTAGAAACTTGACGGACTTGTGGATTAGGAGCTTTCACCTAGGCTTATAACTCGATATTGATTATTATGAATATTGTTTTCGTGGACTAATTGTAACACCTCATACATTCGGGCTAGGGTCCGACCCATAAGGCAAGGGTATAATAGAACCAATATGAGGATTATAGGAAGTGTTTTGAAAACCAATCAAGTCATAAAAAGAGTCTTTGGACAAAGCAAAGTCGGAAGCCTCTTTACGGAGGATGTTTTCAAGTGAGTTTGCAGAAGGGCCTAATCCAAGCAACCATAACTCCTTTATTAATTGGGAATTTGAGAAAACTTCCTTGATGAAAGTTGTAGCCCTTTGAAATACATTTCCAACGGTATATTATGGAGGTCAAGCGGACATTTGTACAAAAAGTTATGGCCATTTTACTGAAGGGTTGCAGAGCAGTCCGCTCACTGGAAATTGGCATGATTAAGTACAGCCGAATTATACAGTCCATATAATTTTATACGGATCGTATAAAATGGCCGTATTTTATGAAATTTCAGCTTGACACATGATTAAATATGATCATATTATATGGACCGTATAACTTTATACAGACCATATAAATGGACCGTATAACTTTATACAGACCATATAAATGGACCGTATAATTTCCCGACTCAATCAATATAAATACGGTCCCAAACCCTAGAACGAAGGTTTCCTTCTCTCATCCTTCCAAGACATCAAGGTAAGACTACTCTAAGCATTCCAAGTCAATTCTAACATGTATTCATTAAGTCTAATTAGGAAATCATTGTTCCTAAGCTAGGGTATTCAAGAAAATCCATCTCAAGGTTCAAGATTTTGGATTTTTTCTTCAAAGATTCAGATTTTCCTCAAGTCTTTGGAGCAATTAAGGTATGTAGGGTTACTATATACATGTGGGAACATCTTTGTTCTTCCCTACGCCACTTCTTCCACAAAGTATGAAGTTATACAAAAACTATGGTTTTTAACCATGCTCATGATAACCCTAGGTCCATGTACCATGCTATACTAAGTATTGAAGTATTATTAATCCATTATTGAGTTCTTGATATTTCATTATGATTATTGAGAATCTGTCCGTAATCTATGAAAACCCATATCTTGCATTCCATGGGTTCTTACATGCAAGTTTATGAACTATTATAATAGGCAAAAGTCATAGATAGCCCCCTACACTTTGCCACATTTTCCTCTGGGGTACCTAAACCGAGGGTTGTGCCTATTGGGTACCTAAACCAGTCCGAATTCGATTCCATTGGGTACCTTTTTCGCAATAATCAGCAAAATTAGGAGAGTGTATTACACTCTCCATGACGTGGCAACTTTGTCAAATGAAAACATGACACGTAGCGGCAGGGTCCATCATAATAATTAAAAAATAAATTATACAACACCCCCCCCCCCCAAATTTCATCTCTTTCGCGCCCCCCCCCCTCCCCTCTCTCCCCCATTTTCATCTCCCCCGTCGTCGCTCCCCCACCACCGGCCGCCGCACCACCACCCCCAACCGCATCTCTCTCCCCCCCCAACAGCCATCCGCCCACCCCACCAACAATTATTCCCCTTTTCTTCCTTCATTTAGGTCCACCAACGCCTTTCCAAGACCCACCCCTCCTTTCTTATCCCTTTCTTTCCCCTCTTCTAAGGATCTCTTTTTACTTTTTCACCGTCGAATCCGGCGACGGCCACCGCTGGACCACCACTAAAATTATGGTCCTTCAATCTTTAAAATTCTTGCTAAATATAAGTTAATCAATGAAAGGTGAGAATGCACACTTCATAAAAAAGAGAGTGCTAACAGTGGTGAGACAAAAGAGAGTGCTAACAGTGGTGAGTCTCCATTTTTTTTTATGAACAAGATGGTGATGGTGATGGTGCTTTTCGAAGATTTAGAAAAAATAAAGAAAATGGTGATCAAAAGAAACATCTAATTCACAAATTATTTTTATAGAAAGAATCAAAAGAAACAAAAAACAAAAGAACAAAAAAAAAATTGAAGAAGAGAAGCAGTGGTGGAGAAGACGAAGAGGGGTGAGGGGAGGTGACTGACGGGCTGTCCAGTTTTTAGTTTTTTTTTTTAATTTAATTTAAGTCATATTTTAAAAGACGTAAGCTTTCAACCAAAAAAAAAAAAATAGTATTGAAGAGTACTTCACGCGCCCAAGGAGAGTGCATTTCACTTTTTTTGCCATATCAGCAAAAAGTATTTATGTGGTACAAATTCGGACTGGTTTAGGTACCCAATAGGTACAACCCTCGGTTTAGGTACCCCAGAGGAAAATGTGACAAAGTTTAGAGGGCTATCTATGACTTTTGCCATTATAATATTTTCAAGAAAAGCTATTTATGTTTTATAAGTTCATGCAAGAATAATACGAATGATATCCATGTACATATAAGTTATGATTCATGAAAAGCCATGGCAAGCAAGTGCCACTTATTTTCCATGTTCATGTTTTTGGGAGTTGTATTAATTACTGAGAAGGCTTCAAACAGCCTGAAACTATGTAGCCACCGTAGGATGAGGATCGCTCCACCCATGCTTAGGACGATCTCTCATAATGACTGGATACTTTCATAATATTATTAAATCTCATGTCCCTGGCAAGGTATAAGTGTTCTGCTGGTAGGACGCAAGTACCAGACCATGTTGTCGGTTATATTTACTGCTCTCCCTACTCACGATATTTTACACATGTTATATATGTATATGTACTCATGTTCATGATCATGTTTCAGTTCAGTCTCTATTATGTTATTTCAATGTCCCAAGTTATTTCATTCATTTGCTTTACATACCAGTACATTCAATGTGCTGATGTCCCCTTTCTATTGCCCGGGGGCCTGCATTTCACGATGCAGGTATTGATTTATAGGACGACACACCTGCTCAGTAGGACTTCAGACTTATTAGCTTATTGGTGAGCCCCATCTCATTCGGGGTTTAGCCAACTCTTTATTTTATGATTAACTATGCATTTAAGGTATGCTGGGGTCCTTGTCCCAGCAAGTATGTTTTCCAGTCAGACTCATGATAGAGTTTTTTTAGACTAGACAAGTGTTATGTTAGACTTTCAAAGTCGGTTAGCCATTTTGGCTCATTTATGATATTTTCCGCATTGATGATTTAAACAAGTATTTCTATTTAATATTATGACTTACTATGTTTTACAAAGGCTCACTATGCATTCATGTCTTATGATACGTCTCAAAATGATTCAGCCAGCCATGTGGTTCGCTCGGTTACATGTAGTAAGACACTGAGTGCCATGTTTCGCCCAGGCCATGGTTCGGGGCGTGACACTAATAGTGGTTAAGTGTGTAAGTAGTAATTGTAGGCCAATCCTCATCTCCGTTTTCGTTAGGGTCAGTCGACGATACTACTGAGTACACGTTGTTTTCCGTACTCACGCTACACTTGCTGCACCCTTTTTGTATGCAGATTCTGTGCCTAGTACTAGCAGATCTCGAGACGCTGTTGGCCGTTGAGGAGACCGTCTAGATGATTTGGGGTGATCCATCAGCAAATCCATGGCATCGGATTTTCTTCAGTTATCTTTACTTCTGTCTCTTGTTTTGGATAGCTTATGTATTCTCGGGATGTATTCCCAGACTTATACTCCATTTAGTTCGTCCTTGTACTAGTGATACCAGATTTTGGGAGTTGTAACACTTTATCATGTTTTTCTATAACTATGAATTTATTAAGACTTTAAAGTGACTTGTATGATTGTTTTTTGCATTTTTAATTTCCTTAAAAATTGTCTTAACGGGTTGTGGATGGCTTATTGACTTGGTGGGAGCTAGTGCCTTCACGGCTTATTAAATTGGGTCGTGACACCAGTTAGATTTGATAAGCTTCTTAAATTCAAACTTCTATTTTTCCCAGCAACTCCTGACTTTAGTCAAAATTTGAGGTGTTAATTCGACCAAGACAAAGCAGAAAACTGACGTCACTTTTAAGGAAAGTGCAAATGCACATCTATATGAAAACAAATGCATAAAAAATTTCACATGTTCATTGTATTGTTCTGTGTGGCGGCCCATAATGCCTAGCATAGCATGTTATCCCACCACAATAATGAGTTATCAGGAAGTATCCAAAGATTTCTTCCGAATCATATTTCCCCAAAACAATAATATTTTCTTTAAATACATTTTCCGATTTAAAATGGAAGTTGTAATCGAAGATCATTGCATCAGAAAATAGCTCAAAAAGCTATGGGTCAAGAAACTACTTTATTAATTACAACGCCTTTTCTATGTCCACCATCCCGTTGTACCTCAGTTATGACGACTACTCTGCTAGTCGTGCCCAGTGTTTTAAAAGACGGGGGCGTAGGCGAGGCGTTTTACGTCGGCCTCAGCGAGGTGTAAGTCTCGAGCCACGGGGCGTAAGCCTCATGGAACTTTAATTTTTAGTATTTCATAAAAGGATATAATTATAATAAATA
Organism: Lycium ferocissimum; assembly: GCF_029784015.1. Taxonomy (NCBI): domain Eukaryota; kingdom Viridiplantae; phylum Streptophyta; class Magnoliopsida; order Solanales; family Solanaceae; genus Lycium; species Lycium ferocissimum. Next base: position 106,481 of record NW_026716861.1, on the reverse strand, counting down.
CTTTTAAATAGGTAAAATAGCGTAAAAATTTGAAGAAAACTATAAATATATGCTCCATCCCCACAAAAAACTAATCAGAACAATCTATTATACGCTACTTACAAGCACAAGTGACTGTTCATTACTTTTTTGAGATAGTAGAAGACAAGATAAATACTTAGAAAAGAACATATATTAGGCATTCTAGCAATAAAAAAAGGTCGTGACTTTTAAATTTAATGTTTCTGTTCCTCTTTAAAATATTTGAGTAATTACTAGTTAACTTTTGAGAATTTGGGCATTATATTAAGGACTTATTTAACAAATTTTGTTTTAATTTGAAGAAGTTTTCTGGGCTTATGCCCCAACATGCCCCAACAAAAAAAACTCGCCCCAAGCGCCAAGACGTACGCCCCGAATTGCTGGGCGTACGCCTTTTGAGACTTTCGCCTCGAACCATCACCCCAGGGCTCGCCCCGAAAACGCCTTTTAAAACACTGGTCTCGTGCCATTGATTCACTACTCAGAACACACATTTCATATTATGTAAACTTTCTTTCACTTATGTCCAGGCATATATGAAATTGAAAAAAGTGCACGAGCAAACACCACAGTGCAACTTTTTTTAATACTAAAGTTTATGTTAGAAAGAACAGAAACAGAATGGGACACATTAGTGGCATTTCAAATCCAATATTATTCGATACATTTTTTTAATTGCATATTAATACTTACATTTTTTAATATGTATATTAGTTACTCTAGCCGTCCCATTTTATATGAAGGTATTTGACTGGGTACAAATAAGTCTTCCTTTTAATAAAGAAAGGAAGACTTTTGATTTTTGTAGTTCAAAATAAGTCTTAGATATTTGTGTGTCTGTGAATCATCTAATAAAGTTATTTCCAAATATAGAAATATGTCATTCTTTATGGACTGAGCGTCATATAAAATGGGATGGAGGGAGTATATTTCAATACAATCCTTCAAGACCGGAAAGTCGGAAGAGTTTACTTTTATCGCAAACACTGTTAATTTAGAGATGTTTCACCTTGTGCAAATTACCTGGTGATTAAATAACATTTCTTTATTTTAGGCTATTGATAAACATCACTTTTAACTATTATTTTTTAAACATTTGCACATACCGACACAGTGAAGAAATCAGATTTTTTGTTTTTTTTAATCTTTTCTCGAGGCCCGACCTGTTTCCTCCCTTTTTTTTTTTTTTTTTTTTTTTTTTTTTTTTTTGGCAAGGCTAAAGCAACGCAAAGGTCGCATGGACTTCAAATATGAAAATTACAACTGTTCCATACAAAAAACAAAGTAACAATTGAAGAATAAAATCAAACACACAGTTTGCAGGATCATTGAATTCGTTTCACTAATTAAATAGTGCAATCACATGTTTATAAAATACGAACTATACCGAAGTAGCCATAGTCTATATCGCGTACCTTAGTTACAGAAGTTCGTTCTTACTTTCGGGGAAGAATCTCCAATAGAATCTTCAAGTGAACTTTGCAGAATTAGAGAAGGAAGAAGGAAAAGTTTTTATCTGTGTTTTTGGAATAAACAATATGCAGGAGTTGCTCCCCTATTTAACAGAGACAAGACACCTGTTCCGGAGGAGTCCTAACAGTTGTGTCTTTTCATCATTTTAATATAAATTAAATATATAACAAATATATATTTATTTATTATTTGTATTTATATTTATATGGATCCGGGTTGACCCACATGGGTGACTCAAATCTAATTCCTTCATCTCCCACTCACACATAGTGGAACAATTCTCATTCACATTCTGTAACTTTCATACATAGAGACTAGACCGTGTGACCAGTGCATACTTCAAGAGCTTCATTGCTATACATCTATTAGGAATATATAGCATCTCTTTCAATGAAACTTAGAGTAGATTATAGTATCACGCCCCAAAATGGGTTCCAACGTGACCGGCACCCAGTGCCCACAAACTTGCACCGAGCGAACCATTATGACATAATGAAATAACTCTCTTCACGATCAAAGTACACCAAAACATAAAGTAAACATAAGTAGAAATGTCATTCGCTATGCCATATGAGTACCCACTGCCCAAAATGATACAAAGTCTCTATGGAGCCTCTATGACGCAACGAATGAAATAATAAAGTTACGGGGTCATCCCGCACTGTACAAAAGTATACAACTGAAATAGAGTGATCCACGAGTGCAAAAGTGGACCTACCAAAAGTAGAAAGCTGGAGGAACTCTAACCCGCACGTGGACCGTCCTGCACCTGACCGCCTGCTAAACCTGACATCATTTAAAACAAACGATGCATGAGTATTGGAATACTCAGATATGCGTCATAGCCGCCACTCGTGGTGGGGTAAGAGTTATACAATATAAATGAAGGAAATAACAAGTGCATGAAAGACAAATCAAATAAACAATATAATTCACTAGAGTATGTAATGAAACACCAGCTACTTTATAACATATTTAGGATTTTTAAAACATCTCAAGTGTCAGGGTTCTGATCCATATGTCGAGTCTCAAAATCATATGTGATGTATACACTCGGGACGCCATCCGCGAGATAGGCTATGATACACCGGGGTACAGAACCCACAGGCCCAATCATCCCCTCGACCGGGTGAGCAATGGTACACCGGGGTGTAGAACCCACGGGTCCGGTCATCCCCTCGACCGGATGAGCAAATAAATATCAAAGTCCTTATCGTTGGTCATATCTATTTCATTGATCAAACTAGAGTAAATCAAATCGATTCAAGTATTAGAGTAGCTTTTAAAACATAAAAATAACTAGAAGCTCGACATAGCTTGAAGTCTCCTTAATTAAGCTAAGAGTCGTTCCAAGCGTTTCAAATGGTTCTAACAACTTCAATCTACATAAACGAACTCGTATTCATCAACAACGTATCACAACTACGCCAATTAACCAACTAAGTATCCAACACTAAATTTTCAACAATTCAATATTCATGTGATGTTTTGGTTAATCACCCTAATTAATTCCATCAATCGCGTTGATACATTCATTTGAGCCGTGTAGTTCTACCATTTAAACCCATAGACACTATTCACCATCTCTTTCACTAATTTCATACCCTTTACTAGCAAGCTAGGGTTTTGTATTTAAGGTCACTCCAACTATCACCAAATCAAATAATACCTTTCACCACCATAGATACTCATAAAGAACTCATATTTATAATTCATAAGTGTAGAAATTACCTCCTTGAAGAAAATCCCAAAAACCAACTTTAGGGATTTTGAAGGTACTTTATGTTCTTGTAGAAATCTACCCAATCCAAGAATATAATGGTGTTAATATGAGTATTAAACTAACTCCAACTAGTACAAAGTCTTGAACCAAACTTACCTTGAGGAGTTGCTATGGCTGAGAGCTTCCAACCACTACGTCTATGCTTGGCTTTTAAAGTTAAGAGTATTGGTTACAGGGGAATTTTATGAATTCATTTGCCTTTGGACCCCACTCATTAAAATATTATAAGTAACAAATATTTGATCCAATTGATATGGAAAGTCATCTAATTCCCTGAACATTTTGGTCCTTGTCCCTTTTTATTTTGCCCACGGTCAGGCTCCTCTTTCTTCCTTCTTTTTAATTCTTGTTTTTTTTTTTTATATATATAAAAAAAAAAATCAATCTTCCACTCTAAACATAACTTGATATACATAATCAGTTCATATACTTCCAAACCATATTACAGAAGTATTACATGCCCGAAAATAATTATTTACACTTGTTGTCATTGTTGGTACAAAAGCGAATATTTCCTATAGTCGTTAATGCACTTAAAGTGCTAAACTTAAATAAATTTTCAGGAATGCTACCTATAGTGTGCAGTATCCTAGATCATTTATCACATTCATATATCTCACAATCTCTTTGTCTTAAATTTGAGTTCATCATTATGTTCTTGTCTCAAACACAAACATAAAGGACCGGTCAATGAACACAATTAATGTGATAATACTTAATGATCTTCCTCTTCTCATGAATCTCTTAATCTCAATCTGATATGCTTTTCTAGAAATGTCCCGCCAGACCGAATCAAGCATGATCTCTTGGCAACATTCTAAGATAGCAAACACCAAATTGAATCTCAAGAAACAGATCAAAGTCATGAGGGTACAATGTGAAAAATTACTTATAATTTTCAGGGCTTCACACGATAGCAAGTAGAGATTAAACTTATATCGCCCTTATGGGTCACTATATGCATACATGGTATGAAACATGTATCACAATATTGACTCCTTTCCCATGGAGCGCATGTCTTTACAAATTAAATACTGTGCAGATGATAGTTCAGACAACTCATATCTAACTTTGAGTTCACAAATCTACTCAATCATTTCATTCATCAGAACTCACATCTGGCATTAAGAACAGACTAACTCATTTTAATCACATATGATTAAACACAAAAAACAAATGACACTCTTATTATAAACTTCAAGCTCTCGTGTATCATCACTTCTGACAATAATTAGTTTATAATTGTATCATCTTTATCTGTCACTTAGACAATAGAGGCGATTGCCTGTGTGAATAGGCCAATCTTTTTGTCTGTCCGACATATTTCTTATACTAAAAATTTATGTACTAAACATAATATATTATATGTTTATGAACCAGCAAGAATGGATAATTGGGCATAAACTAACATTAACTTCAATAATGTAATTTTACATGAACATGATTGGGAAAAATAAAATATAAATACATTAGCATCTACGCAAATCCAATGACTTCACGTATCTTTCATAAGCATCACATGCTATGGGTTTCGTTAAGGGATCTGCTATCATTTGATGCGTAGATATGTACTTCACGTTCACTTCTTTATGTACAACCATGTCTCTAACAAAATCATACTTAATGTCAATATGTTTCGTCGTTCCATGGTACTTTGGATCCTTTGTGTAGGCGATTGCAGCCTGACTATCACAATTGATGGTGATAGGTTCAACATCATTGTTATACACACCCAAGTGGACCAGAAAACGTTTAAGCCAAACAACTTCTTGCACAGCTGCTACAAGTGCCACAAATTCAGCTTTCATTGTCGAGAAGGCTATGCATGACTGCTTCTTGCTACTCAATGATACGGTGCCATTGTTAAGCAAGAATATATATCCAGAAGTGGATTTTCTCTCATCTAAATCTCCTCCCCAATCAGCATCTGTGTAGCCTTTGAGTTGCAGATCATTTCCTTGGTAACATAAGGAATAGTTGACTGTGCCTTTAAGCTACCTTAATATCCTTTTAACTGCTTTCCAATGTTCTTGTCCCGGGTCAGATTGAAATATGCTAACCAACCCTACGGCACAATAGATATCAGGTCTAGTACACATCATAGCATACATTAGACAACCGATGGCATTGGCATAAGGAACCTTTCTCATTTGTTCCTTCTCTTGTGGAGTCTGAGGACACATCCTCCGGCTTAAAGCTTCACTTTTAGAAACAGGAGTGTTTATAGGTTTGCAGTCTTGCATATTAAATCGTTCAAGAACTTTCTTTATATAGGGCTCTTGTGAAAGAGACAACAATCTCTTTGAACGATCTCTTGAAATCTTAACTCCAAGAATATATGACGCTTCACCCATATCTTTCATCTCAAATGTTGATGATAGCCACCCTTTTATTTCTTTGACATACTCGATGTCACTTGCAGCTATAAGTATGTCGTCTACATATAATGATAAGATCACAAACTTATCTTTAGATCTCTTGATATACACACAATGGTCTTCATGAATCATAGTGAAACCATATGAGATGATCTCATTATGAAAGCGTAAATACCATTGTCTAGAAGATTGCTTAAGGCCATAAATTGACCTTCGAAGTCGGCATACTTTATGCTCTTGACCTTTTTTCACAAAACCTACAGGTTGATCCATATAGATTTCCTCCTCTAGATCTCCGTTGAGAAATGCAGTTTTTACATCCATTTGATGCAATTCAAGATCTAAATTAGCTACTATTGAAAAAATTATCCTTATTGAGGTAAACCTCACAACAGGTGAAAAAGTTTCCTCATAATCGATTCCTTCCTGTTGTGTATACCCCTTAGCTACGAGGCGAGCTCTATATCTTTCAATACTACCATCAGCCTTATGCTTGATTTTGAGAACCCATTTGTTCCCAATAGCTTTATGACCCATTGGTAGATCAACCAATTCCCGCACTTGGTTTGATTCCATTGCCTTCATCTCCTCATCCATTGCTTTTAACCATTTATCTTTAGCGGGGCATGTAAGAGCCTCATTTATATTTCGTGGCTCTTCGTTATCTTGTGGAGTAACTATAAATGTTTCCCCTTCGATCTCAAATCGACGACGGGGAATTTTTGGACGACTCGTTCGTCGAGGTTGAGATTGATAAATTGATTTATCAATTAGTAAGTTACTCCCACTCGGACCAGCAATATCAAAAGGATTCAATACTGATTGAGTATTTGTGGTAGTAGGAACTGATCCATTATCATCTAAATGACTCCCACTCAAATCCATTTGAACGTCTACAGCGGAAGCGATTTGGTCCGTAGTTTCATAAAGAGATACGTTTTGACCTATCTCACCCTGCTTAGGAAAATCATTCTCTAAGAATGTAACATCGCGTGATTCAACTTCAGTCACAGTGCCACAATCTTGTTCACTCAAGAACACATAACCCTTAGATTGTTCAGAGTATCGTATAAAGATACACTTTCTTCCCCTTGGACCTAATTTTCCATATCGGGAAAAAGGATTATGTATAAAAGTAGCACAGCCCCAAGGCTTCAAAATGCTCAAATCGGGCTTTCGTTTAGTCCATAACTCATACGGCGTAGATGTAACTGACTTAGAAGAAACACGATTAAGGACAAATGCAGCAGTGAGCAAAGCATCACCCCAATAGGTGATAGGCAATTTTGCTTGTGCCATCATGGACCTAACCATTTCTAACAAGGTTCTGTTTCGTCGTTCCGCAACACCATTTTGTTGTGGAGTGTAGGGAGTAGTTAATTGCCTTTGTATTCCCTTTTCATCACATAATTGTTTGAACTCATTAGACAAATATTCTCTTCCTTGATCGGTTCTTAAAGCTTTGATTTTTCTATCTAGTTGATTCTCAACTAAGTTCATAAACTTAACAAAGCAACTAAAAGCTTCAGATTTGTGAGAAATTAAATAGACATAACCATATCGAGTACAATCATCGATAAATGTGATGAAATAAACAGCACCATGTCTTGCCCTTACATTCATTGGACCACAAATGTCAGAATAAATTAACTACAACGGAGTGTGGGCTCTTGTACCTATCCCAAATGGCTTTCTTGCAGTTTTTCCGGCTAGGCAATATTCACAAGTAGACAAATCTACTTTGTCTATAAAGCCAAGAAGACCTTCTTTGGCTAAGCGATTCATTCTTTGCTGACCAATATGGCCAAGCCTAGCATGCCATATATTTACATCATTTTCACAATTAGAAGTAGACGTAAATAAGGAAAAACAAATATTATTATTATTAAAATTAGGTACAATATCCAATAGAATAAAACCATTATAAGGATAACCAGTGCCATATTTTGTCTTGGCCAAATACAAATCCAAACCATGTTCATGAAAGATTAAATGAAATCCTAAATTAATCAACATTGTGACTGAGACTAGATTCCGACCAATAGAAGGGGCAAATAGTACATCATGTAGACATAAAGTTCGGCCACCACGCATCTCAAGTTTGCAGGTACCAATTCCTTTGACCTCCACTTTGGAGTTTTTTTCTACATAAATCCATTTTGCTCCTTGTGAAATTCGTCGAAATTCTACACATGTATCTCTGTCCTTCGCTATATGGTCGGCGGCTCCCGAGTCTACAATCCACATGGAATGAGATTCAGTTAGATAAGCAGAACAAGATACATTTACATCACTATGTAAATTAGAAATAAGGTCATATACCTTTTTAGGCTCGGGACAGTCACGAGCAAAATGTCCCATGTTCTCACAGTTGTAGCATTTGAGCTTTGCCATATTCACTTTTTTCTTTCGAACAGAAGCACCTTTTTTTTCTTGTTGATTATATTTAGGCTTTTTCGAGACTTGTCCCTTCCCCTTCTTTTTGAAAAAACCACCATACTTGCGTTTTTGGCCTTGTCCATGTTCTGGATCTGAACTCTCCACATGCACACTCGTAGTAGCTTTTTCCATACCGAGGCGCTCTTCCTCAAGTTCCAAATAACGCTTAGCATCTTCCATAGTTTTGATGCTAACATTATGGGTTAAGTGCATTTTCATATTTTCCCAGCTTTGAGGTAGGGAGCGAATCACAGCTTGTACTTGTTGCTCTTCGGTCAACACATGACCAGCATCTTTAAGTTCATTCACCATATTTGACATATGGCGCAGTTGCTTACACATAGTATGAGCAGGGCGCTTCTTATAGGTGTCAAATTTAATAGTAAGCGCTCTTAACTTGACAATTGAAGTATGACCAAACTTTTCTTTTAAAGTGGACCACATGTCCTTAGCATTGTCATACTTTCGAAATTATCTCATAATATCGTTATCCATGCTGCTCCACAACGTTATGCGAGCAAGAGAATTTTTCTTTTTCCAAGCCTGATAAGCCTCGAGATCTTTCACATGTTGGGGAGTATCGCCATTTTCAGGAATTGCCATAGACGCATTAAGAGCTTCAAGAGCCTCTTGCTCTTCCAGGACATATTGTATTTTCATACTCCATATTTCGTAATTGTCTCCGTTTAGCTTATCATATTTGTTAAGCTCGGCAATAATATTTTTCGCGACAGTTGACATACTTTCAAACAAGTATAAACTATCATGAGACGACTATGTACTTTACACATGCCTAAATTCATATACATAGAAATTTCTAAAATAATTAACCATGTCAAAATTTATTTCATACTAGATTCAAAATCAAAAGTTCACTAAGTTCCCAATCATCATCTGAATTCTAATATGTTGTAAATCTAACATAATCAATCATCGAGGAACACTTATCTTAAATCACACAAATTCAAGATAATTATAATCATATTCTATAACAGATAAAAAGGTTACTCTTTTCTAGTGTGACAGTTGCAGGCAATTTATTGACCATTCACGGTACTTTTACGCATTGTTGTATTTGAGTAGCAAAAATTTAATACACTACAAAATGCATACTCCTTATCATGTTCAAGTCAAGGTTAAAACTTGAATGATAGTTGGTCACATCCAACTATTTACCCAGTTCCAGAGTTTTCACTTAATCTCATATACTAAGGTAAGGGAAGTTTTAGCCATGCACAAAAAGACCCAATTCACACAAACAGTAAATATTTCTTAGACCAAAAAATAATTGATCAAGGGCAAAGAGAAAAAAACACAAGCAGGTATGTGGATTTATCACTTTTCAATGTCATATATTGAAATTCACACTCCAAATATTAATGCACGGCAGAGAGCAATTAATATGGACCCTCATGGCCTCAGCCCTCATGTCCCTCAACATTCCACTACTATTAGAAAAAAAATGTTGCTTTGTGAGTTGTGATGACGAACGGACAAACGAGTTTAGCATCTTCTGTTAAAAAAATATTTCCCAAATTGTTTTGACATACACAAAGAGTCTCTTTTTCAACAACAGAAGAAACCATCACTAATAATGCTCTCACCAGATGAAAAAAAACTTTAAAACTCTTCCTTTTTTTCATAAATTCCAGTGCTATTCCCTACCAAGCACCAAACTTGAAATTGGATGAAGAAACAAGTGGCAAAATGGTTCCTTTTTTTTTTTTTTTTTTTTTTTTAATAAATAAAGTAAAGATATACATCTTTTGCATACTAGTAGTGTCTTCCTCCAAAACTTAGTTACGTTCTTAAACCTTTTTTTTTCAACGAAAGCAAAAAACAATCAGGAAACACCATCTGCTTTTACGCCAAAAACACCACAACGAAAAAAACGCAACAGCCAACAAACGGGGAATACCCGCGACAATATTTTCAACAACGAAAAATATCAGTAGGAAATAAACAAAACCCTAGGCTCTGATACCATTGAAGAATAAAATCAAACACACAGTTTGCAGGATCATTGAATTCGTTTCACTAATCAAATAGTTACAATCACATGTTTATGAAACACGAACTACACCGAAATAGCCACAGTCTATATCGCGTACCTTAGTTACAGTTGTTCGTTCTTGCTTTCGGGGAAGAATCTCCAATAGAATCTTCAAGTGAACTTTGCAGAATTAGAGAAGGAAGAAGGAGAAGTTTTTGTCTGTGTTTTTGGAATAAACAATACGCAGGAGTTGCTCCCCTATTTAACAGACACAAGACACTTGTTCAAGAGGAGTCCTAACAGTTGTGTCTTTTCATCCTTTTATATATATATATATATATATGGATCCAGGTTGACCCACATGGGTGACCCAAATCTAAATCCTTCAACAATAAAAGACTAAAAGTAAAGCATTTCTCTAGACTACGAGGACTAAACCGGCTCCGCTGTATGGCCTAGCATCCAAAGCTTCAAACTTTTCTTGGTAGTGGCTAAAAGAAAGTTGTGCATCAATCATAAACTGGTCATACTTGGATAATTTTTCGTATGTGGTCCAAATTAGGCGGTCCCAACTGGATCGGGCAAGACAAAATATTGTAACTGTAATATGTTTTCCTTTGGAGTCACCTTCGCGGGTTCAGTGATATGACCTTTGTCAGCATCGAACAAAACCTTAATGGCTTCATTAAGTTGAATTTCATGTGTCTCTTTTTTAACCCCAGCAAAGAACTCCCTCTTTAAACAAGCATTTTTGAAGTGACATGCTCGATGAAAAAAGCTATATTCATGCCATATGATTTCTCTCCTCGATTGAGAAATGCGACCACTAACAAGGTCATCCAAGTAGTTTTTCTTCGCATCGATCGATTTTCAAGTTGGATTGATGCGGAATGCCAACATAATTTATGTTAGGTGAACGGAAGAAGGGTCTCAATCTCCTCACTGATACTGAGGTCATTAAGGAAGGACATGTTGAATCTTATCAAACCGGTTTCACTTTGATGTCTGATTAGATCGTCGATGGAAGCCCACACAAACTCCTTATGTTGTTTATAGTAGGTGGTGGTTTCAAGATCAGAAAAACTAAGCCTAGCCTTCTTAGTGGCCATCTTAGTTATAAGACCTCGGTTAAGGCGTTCCGACTTAGGAATGTTGTGTATACCCAATTTGTCGATTAATTCCCGAACATATTCACGATGCATGATTGCTTTGACATAACAGCAGGCTTGCTCAAGCACATTAAGTTGATTAAACTCCATTTGTTTTAAGGAAAATTAGTGGTTGATTATCAGCTACCAACTTTTTGATTCGAGGAATAAATCAAATGGAGTGATTGACCTCCATTTGATATTAACTTCAAGACCAAAAGCTACATTTCCATCTCCTCTTTGACCTTTTTTCCGTCATTTTTTTCATCACCCGCCCAACACTCTTTCTCTTCAACTTCTCCCCCCTTTTTTGTCAACTATCTCTCTTCCTTTTCCAAACTTACTTTTTTCTTTTCAATTCTCTCTCTTTCATTTCAACTCTTTCTTTCCCTTTTTAATCTCACTTCTCTCCCTCAATTTTTCTCTACACGTAGCCAGCCACCCCTCTTCCCCTAAGAAATGAAAGAAATCTCTTCTCTCAGAAAGCCGATCCCCATTCCCCTTAACCCCCTTTCATTTTCTTCTTTTCTTCAAATAAATACACATCTTTTATACATATACATACATTACATATGCATACATATATAGAAATATATATACCACATTACATATACATAGATTCTTTATTAAAAAAAAAAAAAAAAAAAATCTTGCCACTGCTCCACTCATACTCCTCCAGCGTACTTCATGAAAACTGGCAATTGTGCTTTGCTCTGTTTTATTTTTATTTTTTATCAACGATGCTTTCTTTTTATTTTTATTTTTTTGGTTCCTGCTGTTGTTGTTCAGTGCTAATGCTGCTCTCATTTTCTTTTCCTGGTTGATTTCTCGTTAGTTCATCCTCTTTTTTTTTTTTTTTTTTTTTTTTTTTTTTTTTGTGGTTGTTCCAATCTATTGTGGGTCTGTTTGTAAAAATTTGGATTGTATTCCATATGAGGTTTTCCGATATCTTATCACTATTTTTTTTCTTACTCTTGTATGATATTTAACAAATAGTACTACGTTTCGATAAATATTTATCCAATGCTAACATTTTTACTAAGTCCTATGCAGGTATCCGGAGTTACTTTCCGAAGAAGAATCTCGAAAGAAGCTCAAAGATCTTCTCAGATTCTCTACTTGTATTTACTTTTACATTCTTAAAATTGTATAAACTTAAAAACATAGAGGGGAAATTTTACTATCGGGGTGTTGGGTGTAGATTATTTCTTCGGAAAAGGCTCAAATATGCCATCGAACTATCAGAAATAACTTATTTATGGTACTCATCAATAGTTTGTCTCATTTATGTCATCGTACTATCGGAAATGGCTTATCTATACCACTCATCAATAGTTGAGTCCAGAACCAAAATACCCCTAAAAAAGTAGGGTTGAACCAAAATACCCACAAACAAAAAAACTCTGTGACAAAAGTACATTTAACGTAGTATTTCTTGCGTTAAAGGACTTAACCGTAATAGCCGGTTAAGTCCCTTAGCGCTTGATAAAATACTGCATTATAGAACCCAGTAAAAAAAAAATTGGTCAACTTTTTTTTTTTTTGGCAACACTTAGTGTTTTTTTCATACTTTGACCAACGATTAGTCGTGTATCAAGACTCAGAAACGTCAATATTTTATATAGAGCCTAATATTTTTTTTCCTGCGTATAATAATGTAGGCTCAATACATGGGATAATAGTCAAAATACCCCCCAACGTTTGACCAAAATGCCAACTACACACCTAACCTTTGCGTTGGACCTATTACCCCCCTGAAATTATTTTTTCAGTATTAAAATGCCCCTTTTTTGCTGATGTGGCAGTCCAATATGCCAACCCCCCAATTATTAAATGGCGCTTGTCTACACGCGCCTGCCCACGTGTCACATATTTAATTTCGGCCTTTTTGACCCGCAACCCGACCCGTAGCCCTAAATTAAACACCATCCCAATTCTCTTCTTCACAAAACGTGTGACCATCCCAAATTTCACGATAAACACCATTTTCAACCCCAATCTTTGTTTTCATTTTCTCACGTACATATTCTCTTCTTCACAAAAACGTAGCAGCCATCCCAAAGGTTAGTTTCCTTACATTTTTTTTTTCTTTCAAAAAATGATACTAGGATTTTGTGCGTATTGTTTGAAATACTGACTATAAAAAACAAATTTTCATAGTTCCCTAATCGTAATCGGCGCATTTATTATCATATTGTGCATATTGTTTGATTTTTTTTTCAAAAAACGATGTAGTCTAGGGTTTTCGATTCTCGTGCATATTATTATCATTTTTTTGATTCCGTTTGACATTAAGTTGAATTACTTGGTATTCTTTGTTTTTTTATTTTGTATTTAGGTAGTACATGGCGATTTTGTGTATGTAACCTTAAGATGGTACCATGGAGGTGTGTTACACTTAAATAATGGGGAGCCAATATATGAAGGTGGGGAAGTTCTTGATATATTCAATGTCGATGTTGATATGTTGTCTTTTTTGAGTTGAGAGACTTTATTAAAGAATTAGGATACACAACTACTTGCACATTCGCATTATTAAGCCACCTCATTGTGGCATTTTGGTAGATGTTGATAGTGATGAGGTTATTTTAAATATGACCGTCGGTTTGAATGATGGTGACACTTTGTGGAGGTTTTGTCAAGCACATGGTTGATGAAGCGATTGTTGACCCACCTTTATTAGAATATGTTAGTCACGAGGATAGGGAGGAATCTTGTTCCCTTTTAATAAAGGGGCGATGACATAGGGGTGATGAAAGATGTAGTAATGAAAGGGTTGTTGAGGAGCCCTTAAATTGTCCTAATGCACCTTTGTCCTTTTCTACTCAAACTTGTGAAAAAACACCTCCTCCTACCTCCTATACACTGCACATCGCTGAAACACACCACCCCATTCCTCTTTTACTTCAAATTTTTCTGTTCCAGAAAAAACACCTCCTACCTATCCTACACCTGCTGTTGCTCCTGAAGAAACAACACCCCATTCCTCTTTTCCTTGTGCTGATACTACTGCTGAAAATACAGCAGGACCTTCCTCTTCTACACACTCGTCGTTCATGAAGATCTTAAAGATGTAGGTCCGATTGGATCGATTCCTTAGATGAGGGTTCGATTTCTCAACCGATGATAGTGAACAATCGTAGATGACATAGAAGGGGAAGGTGAGGATGAATACGCAAGTGATGAGAGGTCGATAGGTAAGAGAGTTGAGGGTCAAAGGAGGATTGAATTTGGAAGGAGAAAAAGAAGTGAGAGGGCAAAACCCGACAAGAAGAGGTTCCGGCGAGTCAAGCTGGGCGTGGATCTAGGATTTGATGAAACTAGAATAGGTAAGGTTAGTCTTGAGGGTAGGTTAGGAGGTGATGAACCTTACATTGATAGTTCTGTTGATGATAGCTTTGAAATAGATGAGGATGAGGGTTGGGATGATGAAGAGGACATTGAATCATTGGGGTAAATACGCAAGAAGACAAAGGTTTACAAGAAGGAAGAATGATAAGAACAAAATCATTCATGACCCCACCGCCAAGAAAGTTGTATGGCGTTGGGTATGGTCTTTAAAGATGTTGATGAGTTTAGGAGAGTGAGCAGGAACAAAATATCTTTGTTAGGAAAAGGGTTAAAGTAGAAAAGTGGGTGAATGAGCCTACAAGGGTTAGGGTGAGGTGCAAGGATGGTTGTCCATGGTTATTGTATGCTTAGGCTTGATAAAACCACAGATGATTTCCAAATTAAAACTTACATTCCAAAGCATACTTGCCTCCAAACTAGCAGAAACTACTTGTGTAATGCCAAGTTTATTGTCGAGACTTATAGAAAGAGAATAACTGAGCAGCCAAACATTAAAGTTGTTCAGTTGCAAGAGCTAATTAGGACAAAGTTTAATCTTCATGTTGGTAAGACCACAGTTAGAAGAGCAAGAGCAAAAGTACTGAAAGAACATTAAAGTTGTTCGAAAGAAATCATGGGAGATCATATTCAGGAGTTTGGAAAAATCCTTGACTACGGTGGATGAATTGTTAAGGACTAATCCGGTTCCACTTGTGTAGTTAAACTTATTTGAACCAAATGCGATAGTAGGCTCGTTTTTCGAGAGATTTTATATACCGTTTTGATGCTTTGAAGAAAGCATTTCAAGCATCGTAGAAAATGTATTGGTTTAGATGGTTGTTTTCGAAAGGGGTTTGTAGAGGACAGCTTGTTGGTAGGCGTGGTGTAGAGATGGTAATAACCAAATGTTGCCTCGGCATGGGTGTGGTGGAGTATGAAAACAAGAGCACTTGGACTTGGTTTATCGAAATTTTGAAGGAAGATTTGGCACTTGGAGATGGGACACATTTAACATTGATAACAGATATGCGAAGGTATGTACACTAGAGATTTGTTGCAATTTTTTTTTCATGAAAAGTCATGTGTTTTCATCTATACTAACGCTACTATTTCGGGGACTATTTGTTGCTATTCAAGATCTTTTACCTGTTTGTTGAACACGAGAAAGTGTGCTAGGCACATCTTAGCTAACTTTAGCAAAGGCCGGAGAGGGCTACAAAGAAGACGGCTTTTGGAGAATTGCCAAAAGCACCTTTGAGTCTCAACTAAGGAGAAATATTGAGCATGAAGTTGCTTGGTCCAACGAAAATGATGGACAAGCGATATTACAACATAAATTATTGGTGTAAGGTCTACTTCAACACTAATGTAAAAGTAGATTCTGTAGATAACAATATGGGTAGTGTTTTAATGCTTGGATCATGGTGCCGAGGTATGAGTAATGCATATTTACCTTCTTTGTTGCTCTGTTTTGACAAACCGTTTGTAGATAACAATATATCGTTTGTTTATTGGCTAAGCGGTAGGCACAAAACTATAATAACAATGCTTGAGGAGATTAGGGTGAAAATGATGGCAAGGATTGGAACATTAAGGGAGTTTGTAAACACTTGGAAATGTAACTACTCTCCAATGTGTACGAAGGTGTTAGAGGAAAATGCTACACTTTCAATGCAATGTAACATTGAGTTTAATGGAGTTGGTTTTGAAATTAGGGAAGGACTATATCAACACACTTGTGGATATTTCTAAAAAGCGCATGCGGTGCATCGTAGGGTGTGCGCTAAAAGGCATCCCATGTGCACATGCTTTAGCCGCAATTCGCCTTCAAAAGGTATGATCCACTTGGCTACATTGACCATTGCTATAGCAAAGAGACTTACATAAGAACATATAGCATGTTCTTCAACCGACCACAAACACGGAAATGTGGCTGTCTCTACCCGCCCTAGCGTGGCTCCACCGGACATAAAAAGCATGCTCGGTAAGCCTCAAAAGACCAGAAGGAAGGAGGCAGGTGAAATTCCAAAGTCTGGGAAGATGCCAAGAACTGGAATGGCCATGACTTGTAGCAACTGCCATAATAGAGGCCACAACAAGAGAAGGTGTCCAAAAAAAGACTCAGCAGCAAGATGGACAAATAGCAAGCTCTAGCAGTGGAAGGGCCAACACATCACAACCACCATCTTCAAGCAAGGTCATGGGGAGACCAAAGAAACCACCAACAAAACTAGTACCTGTTGAAAAGAGGCCAAGAGGAAGACCTAGGAAAACTGCCCAAGCAGTAGGAAATAATCCTGCAGCAGCTGAAGTTCATGCTTCATGTTCTGTCCCTGCAGCAACTAGTGCACAGGAATCGCTAAAGAGGAAGAGGAAGTGGCACTAGTGCACCATATAAAAGGCCTAGAGTAATGGGAATGGGTGTTTTCCAGGCAGAAAATGGGTTCAAAACAGTTAATGTGAGTGCCTTAATACGCACAAGTGTTCTTTTATGTGTTGTTTCCATTACTAAGTGTTATTTTATGTGTTGTTTCCATTACTAACTCCTTGGTATAATTTGCGTGAACGACTGGCATGTCAAGCAAAAGGATTGTGTCAACTAGTAAAGCAAAGGTGACCGGATCGGCGAAGTTACATCGGTGACATTGGCTACAAGCCAAGTGCAAATAGTAAGCCGAAATGGAGAGGCAATGAAGCAATCACAACCAGGAAACTACAAGAGATACAGAGAAAATGACAAAAGGTAGAGGTAAATCAAAAAACCCAAGCCAAGAAAGCACTGTTCACAAAATCAAGCAACCATGGAAAATATAATTATGATGAAAATGTCCTCTGAGCTTCTTCAATGTACACATTTATGGATTGACATTTTAGTATTTTGTCTTGTTCGTTTAATCAAAACAACATATTAGTACTTTGTCTTGTTCGTTTAATCAAAAACAACATTTTAGTATTTTGTCTTGTTCGTTTAATCAAAACAACACTACGACATAGCATTTAACGTGTTCCAATTCCATTTCACTTGACATAGGTTAAACGTGTACAAATTCGAACGGGGGGTGGTCATGAATTTAATATGGTCAACAAAGACGATTAAAGGCACTAAATACGACATGGTCAAGGACCGTTAAATGGCACTAAATCTACCTTGTATTAAATTTAAAAGTGTGAATTTGTATCCGGGATGGACATTTGGTTGTAGCATAATACTTTTCCATGTAACTTTGGTATATATGCTTGAAAAAATACATATATATGCTTCAAGGCAAAGTTTGCCCATAAGGCATAAGTATGCCCCCATCGGCATAAGTTTGGTAAATCCTTAAAGTTTATGCGATGGGGGCATACTTTTAATGGGCAAAATTTTATGCCGGATCCGGCATAAACTTATGAAGAAATTATCAAAGTTATGCCGAACCGGCATACTTACTAAGTCTGCCCATAAGGCATAAGTATGCCGGTCCGCATAACTTTGCTAATTCCTTCACAATCGTACGCCGATAGGGGGCATAGCGAAGTTACATGGAACCAAATGTCCATCCCGGATACAAATTCACACTTTGTCGGCAATACAATGTAGATTAGCAACTGTTGATAGACTTCAACCAAAAAAAAAAGTTTGCCTTATAAGGCAAAGTTAAAATTTTATATGCCGCTCCGGCGTACTTTTAGTTATGTTTAACTAAAAGTCGCCGAGGGGGAAAACTTTGCCTTGAGGGGGACTTTTAGTTATCTTGGGATCCGGCATAACTTTAACTTTTTCTTAAAGATTGTATCTTTTGGATCCGCATACACTCCCCTAGTCTCGCCTTGCAAAATTTAAAGACCACAAATATGAAGGGCAAAATTTAAAGACCACAAATATGAAGGGCAAAATTTAAAGACCACAAATTTGAGTGGCAAAATTTAAAGACCACCCCAAACGAAGGGCAATCCGTGCAAAAAAATGTTGAAACCATCTATATAACACAACAAACACAACAACTAGTGCACCAGCAGCAGAGCACAACAAACACAACAACATATAACATCTACATCATACCAAAAGAAGATGCTAGCTTTCTTTGTGAAAAAGTTAACCCGTTCTTACGTGCAAGCCGATGATTTTGTAAGTTTTTTTATATTTGTTATTATTATTTGATTTACGTGAAAACCGACGATGTAAACTTTCTTTTTTGTTCATTGAAGATACTTCCACATGAACATCATGACATTTTTCCAACGACAACAACGCATGCCGTGTTAAAGTATCAAGATGACACCGTTCACAAGATGACGTTCAGAATTGGGAAAAATGCTCGTTTATGCCAAGGGTGGAAGGCATTTATAGATTCAAAAGGTTTGAAAGAGGGAGACACACTAGAGATTTGGGTGTGTAAATGTGAGTGTGGAGATGGCATAGATTTCATGTATTTAAAAAAGAGATAGAGATCATAAATATTGATTAGTAGATCTCTATTATTCAATTGTCTATGTTTAACATGTCCATGTATGCTACTATTTTGATTAAGACAATGATTAATGTTATGTGGATGTGATTTTGATTTTAATTTTAATTTCGGATAAATACTTCAAAACACCTTAACATCAAACTTCTTCATTCATACATGATAAAATAGATGTATATGTTAGAAAATTTGCCATAACAAAAGGCAAACAAAACATAACATAGCCGAGACACTACCACCACTACCACTATCTATGGCAATTTGATTTTTCCATTGTTTGAATTGCCACTACGGAATACAAAACTTATGAACACAACAACAACACAAACAACAAAACAAAAAATGAAATTCCTATGGAACCTACCCCCTTTAGTCTTCCTTGTGTCTTCTTTTTTTGGTCCATCAACCTCGACCAAACCCATGTCAACACTAACCGAATTATTATCGTTAGTAGTGATCTCATCCAATTCCATCTTCAAACCCGATATTGCACCAATTCCTTCTCTAAATCTCTAATTTTGTTAACCAATTTTGGGAGGATAAATTTTGATCTTGGATCAACTTCATCTCTCGTCCCTCCAAAAAAAAACTTGCATTTTTTGAGCTCGAAAAATAGCAAAACAGAGCATAATTTTACAAATTTAATTTTTCAATAAATCAAAAAATGGGAGCAAGACCATACACCATAATAGGGACAAGACCAGTATCTTCTTCCAGGGTTGTTTTTAGACCAAGAAGTTTGCATTTGCAACAAATTCCCGTGTTGACATTGGACCACGGTTCTAAGCATAGGATCACTCTCATCCATACACAATCGACCAAGGTCAATTTTTTTTCCATAACAAACCCTAAGAAATGAAAAATGACTAAATATGAGCAAGAATCACTCAAGAAATTTAAAACAATAAATTTCACATGAACGAAAATTTAAAGAGAAATAAATGAGAAATAAACCCTAGCTAACGAACCTCTTTCCAACGATTGGAGCGATTAAGGTGTTGATTTTTAGAGGTATAACGATTGGAGTGGTTGAAGTTATGGAGTACATTTTGCTTTTTTGACAAAAAAATGGAGATGGGTATTAAATGGGTGAAGAAGAAGATGAAGTAGCCGTTTGGGTGTAAAAATGGAGGAGTTCAAATTAATCTACATGGCATCTACGTGGCGGTCAGTTGGCGCTCCAAAACACGTCACATGCTCTTTTTAAAGGCTATAACGCGCCACCGAGCGGTGTATTCACGCTCTTGTCCACATCGACAAAAAAGGGGCATTTTAATACTGAAAAAAAAATTTCAGGGGGGTAATAGGTCCAACGCAAAGGTTAGGTGTGTAGTTGGCATTTTGGTCAAACGTTGGGGGGTATTTTGACTATTATCTCTACAATACATCAAGGATACGTAAACATTCGGATGGTCATTTTAGGGGTTGAAAAGGTGTCGGAAGTAAGTTTTGTTTGAAAACTTTAGGTTTAAATGTCTATATACATAGACGTCCATTTTTGTTTGAAGACTTGTTGTCATTAGCTTAAAGTTTTTTATTTTTAGGGTTTAGATTTAAGTGTGTTATTTTTTAAAGCGTAACTTTATTTCAAATATACGCGATTTTTTGCGCTTGGATGTCTGATTTACACGATTTTTTTTTGTAACATATTCAAAATAAAGTTATGCATTAAAAAATAACACACTTAAGGAACACGTAGTGTTTTTTTTATAAAAAGATCGCAACATCTTATTTTAATAAATCTGTTTTTTACAACACTTAGTGTTTTTTTCCATACTTTGACCAATGATTAGTCTTGTGTTAAGACTTCAAAACGTCAATATTTTATATAGACCCTGATATTTTTTTCAGCTAACTATAATGTAGGCTCAATACATCAAAGATACGTAAACGTTCGGATCGTCATTTTAGGGGTTGGAAAGGTACCTGAAGTAAGTTTTTTTTGGAAACTTTAGGTTTAAGTGTTTTATTTTTTAAGGTTTTGATTTAAGCGTGTTATTTTTTAATCAAGACATAACTCTGTTTTGAATATAAATCTAATTCAATTAGATAAAAACATATTTATAAAATACAGGGAGAAAAGCTAGTTGTAAAGTAGTCAAACTTTAGATGGTCATAACGTTGCGCTCGGATGTCCGTTTTATGCAAAAAAAAAAATTATTATGCGTATTTTTTCGAGATCTATGCGGACAAACTACCGCACTTGGCCGAGCCAATTTTTTGAAAAACACATGTTATCCTATTCAATTTCAATTTTCCCCCAAATTGGCGTGAAGTTTTTAGTTTTCTTTACTTGTAGTATGATGATACGCAATAGATTTTAATGTAAAAAACCCGAGGCAATATAGCTGTGAATGTCAATTTCACTTTTGTGGTTTCAATTTTCGATAAACGTAAAGGTTTCAAATAAAACTTACTTCGGGCACCTTTTCAACCCCTAAAATGATCATCCGAACGTTTACGTATCCTTGATGTATTGAGCCTACATTATTGTACGCAGAAAAAAAAATATCAGGTTATATATAAAATATTGACGTTTCTAAGTCTTGACACACGACTAATCGTTGGTAAAAGTACGGAAGAAAAAAACACTAAGTGTTGCAAAAAAAAAAAAAGTTGACCAATTTTTTTTTTTTTACTAGGATCTAATTGAAAAAAAATTAACTGGGTTCTATAACGCAGTATTTTACTGCGCTAAAGGACTTAACCGCGCCGTTACGGTTAAGTCCTTTAACGCAGTAAAATACTGCGATAAAAGTACTTTTGTCGCATTTTTTTTGTTTTGGGTATTTTGGTTCAAACCCACTTTTTTAGGGGTATTTTGGTTCTGAACTCTCAATAGTTTGGCTCATTTATGTAATCGTCCGTTACCAAAATGACTCATCCATGCCATTTTCATTAACGCCGCTTTTACAATACCAGATATGACACGTGACCTCCCGCTAGATTATGATTGTGGGTGGGTATGGTGTATGAGTCGGATTTTTTATTAATTTGGGATTTAAAATTGGTCTGGTTTAATTAAACGACGTAGATCTATAATTGGAGGCGACGTGTTATATCTGGTATTATAAAACTAATGTTAATGAAAAATGGCATCGAAGAGTCATTTTGGTAACGGGCGATGGCATAAATGAGCCAAACTATTGATGAGTGGCATAAATGAACCATTTCCAATAGTTCGATGGCATAAATGAGCAAAACTATTGACGAGTGGCATAAATGAGCAATTTTCGATAATTCGATGGCATATTTAATCCTTTTTCGTTATTTATTTACTTGCTCGCTTATTATTTGTGTACTTAATATTTTTATAGTTACCACTTTTATCTAGAGTTTTAATTTAACTGCTTAGCACGCTTTAGTAAATAATTAGAGTAGTTTACCCCAATATTCAAATTTTAGAAATGTGATCCATTAGTTAATTAATTAGGTGTACACGTTATCTAATGAAATTTCATGACCTCAACAATAAAATCATTCTACTATTGTCACGACCCAAATTTGACACTCAGGCCGTGACCGGGTACCTGTTGAGCTCAGGGGCGGAGCTAGCCCTTCGGGCGTGGGTTCGGCAGAACCCAGTAGCTTTTGTCCAAACTACATATTTGTATTAATTTTTTTTGTCAAATATGTATAAATCATTAATTAAGAACCCAGTAACTTTAAAGAATTAGAACCCCGAACCCACAAGCTTCGAATTCTGGCTCCGCCTCTGGTTGAGCTTCTACCTATAAGACGAACCCTCTAAGCTAATCATGCGAAAATTAACGAATAACATGAATAATACGTAAAGTCTCATAATATAAAGAAAAGTGCGGATGCGAAATACAAATACTGAGTCTTGCCCATAAACCCTAGAAAATGTCTAAGTCATGGAACTACTAGTTTGAATATAAAAGTACGAGATGTAGCTCGGAATACTACTAAGTCAACTAAAGAAGAAGAGGCCGCCATGATCTAGTGGTGGCTCACCTCGACTGAACTAGACTGAATAAAGCTGGAATGGATCAAGTATCGGCTACCTGGTCACCGTTAACCATACCTGCACATATACAACATCAACAAATGTGAATCTAAAAGACCCAGCAAGATCATCGACACTCTCAACTTACCCCTGGGGCAAGTCTTTGAAATCCCTGATAATGCATAAAAGCAATTACATAGTACAAGTTTGTTAAATATATACAAACACTGAAGCTAAAGCTGAAATCATGAAGCATAAACAAGCAAGACATGGAATACTCTAAATCTGAATCTATGCTCACGGGACATAGTACGTATTTATCTATGTCTTACCCCGTTATTTACTCTCCGAGAGGGTATTATTTACCCCCATCTTACTCCGGACAAGCAATAGATGCTTACTTCCGAGATACGATTATTTACCCCCATCTATGCTCACGGGACATAGTACATATTTGTCTATGTCTTCCCTGTCTTCCGGAGAGGGCATTATTTATCCCCATCTTACCCGGACGAGCAATACATGAAATACACTGAATCTAAATCTATGCTTACGGGACATAGTACGGATTTGTCTATGTCTTACCCCGTCTTCCGGGAGAGGGCATTATTTACCCCCATCTTACCCGACGTCACTAAAATTCTATCTTACCTGTGCATCTATCTCTCACCGAACATCAATGGGACCCGGAAGTATGCCTCTGCGAAGATATGATAAGTGGAACATACATCCAATCATTACCACTTCTAAACTTTACATTTATATAAATAATATCTATTTAAGCGAATTTACGCTAAAGGACTTATACGGTCATTACTTTAGAAACTTGAAAATTATCCAATTTAGATCATGCTTGCCCACTCACACGAACTAAATGGTTTAAATGCATACATACAACACAAACCATATGCTTTTTATGAAAAGCAAGCAAACTAAGAGTTTAAGCTTCACTTGCCTTATAACCTAATGCAAACCTCAAATGCCAAATAGTCTTCAAACGATCTCCAATAGCCTCAATCTATTAAATAACATAAATAATGGTCCAAATTAATCTTTGAAAACTCGATTCATAATTTTAGGACACCTCGGGTCCTAAGTCCGTTAATTCTGTCTCGCTATTAGTCTCCCTTAATCACCGATGTATTCAAAACTAAGAAAAGAAAGTTTCTTGGCAACATACTATTACATTCATCTTCATGTACTAACACGCATTATAAAGTCTAAATCTTATAATTCTAATCCCAAAATATGTGCTAATGCCAAATGAATTCCCTGCAAAGAAAAATTGTAATCCGGAAAGGTATTGCCTCTTAATAAATACCATTTCAATTCCCAAGGCCTAAGAAACACAATCATGACTCCATAATCAATTTGTCCCTCAAAGATAGGTTCTTGGCATTATTCAGTATGAATTACTTATACTAGTCATCCTATTTCAGCTCATCAAACATAACTAAGGAATGGAATTAGTACAATACCGGATACGCAAATGAAATTTCCACTCTTTCCAACTCTCCACGCCACTTTGGCACTTTCTCTCATCCGATATTCCCACGTTTCTCCCGTCATACAAGAAATATTTTAATGCCCTAATAACCTTTTTAAGACGTGGGACTAATTGCAATTATTCGGCTCGTTTCTTTCCTTTTAAAAAATAAATCCAAATCCTTGATAATTCGGTCTATCTAGAGTGACAATGGCCCATTAGCCGCAAGTTAATTTACTATCTCGACTTTACATACATACTAATAATATTTTAACAAAATAAATATAAGCATATAATGTGAATATATTTCATATACTTACCCGCTTCGATGTGAAACTCGTTAAAATTAAATAGACTATAAAGAAGGAAGTGATTCAAAACACCCGAATAAATATTGGGTTGTTACATTCTCCTCCCTAACATAACGTTCGTCCTCGAACGTAAGAAAAGTTCTACGCGTGGTCAAAGTAGCACATTCGTTGACAACCTTAACCATCTTAACAAGTCTCTTGAGCTTACCAAAATTTGTGCAGAGTTTCCCTATAATTATGACTAGTGCCATTTATATACCTGCCTTAGAACCGCTAACAACAACACCCAACAATCATAATTTATAAACCAACATATACTTGGGTGTTCCGGGCTGCTCCATACCATCAATCACATGCAAAATGGGGTACCGGGCGACCCCGTACCATCATGCAAAAATTACAAATAAAGAATATAAACACCAATGTAACTCGAATGAGTCAACATACAAATATGAATACGTAAGGATCAATTAGTTCAAGATCTTCGTGAGAGCACATAAAGAGTATACCCAGAATCGATGCACATACGCATTGCAAACTTCATTGTATTAAGGTCATTAAACTATTTTTGGTAACAAAATAACACTCAACTTTACATAAGTATCATGTATATCATATCCCATAAAGTTACTATATTTGATGCTTGCTTATGTTCTCTATCGACTACCGTAATGCTGCAAAATAATAATATAATGGTATGTGTTTAGTTAGGTAAATCAAAAGGTAAGGCTTAATCTCACAAAGAGTATAATGTATGCAATAGAAACAACTAATGGAGGATCAAACTTGTACATCCTTAGATATGATAGTAGCTCATTGGACACAATCTCAACCTCAATGTTGGATGATACCGCTTCAACGTTGGATGATACCGCTTCTGAGTGGTCAGTGGACACAATCTCAACCTCAACGACACATTTACAGAAGGAACACTCTTGGACCTCAACTGACAAATCTCCCTGTCCAAAATAGCTACCGGGCCTCCGCATAGGCCAATTTCCAATCAAGCTAAACCGACTCTTGGTCAATCATTTAAACAATATGACCGGGTCTCAGGAGTATTTACGTAGCATGGAAACATGAAAACCGAATGAACTTTTGATAAAGCTGGTGGTAAAGTTAGTCTGAAAGCTATCGTTCCAATCGGTTTTTCTCAAACGTAATCGGTGGGACTATACAATTTTCTGACTTGATATGTGCAACTATCATCGTGTCGTATAAGAAAATGCATATGATGTAGAGTACACGGATTCAGGAATTTATCACAAGTCACCCAAATCGACTCAATTCTTCTAAGTTATCGGTAACCATACCATAAAACCAACACCGAACTTCATAGAGCGGAACCAAAAGGAATTATTCCAATATCTTACTTAACATCCTCAACTTCTAGAGACCAAATAGGACCTTATGAAATACCTCTCCTAGGCTCTTAAGATATTACGCAAATTCCCGATTAGCCTTGGTACACTATTCTTTTGGAGCCACCATATCATCTATGATAGAAGGCGTATCATCCTGCACTTCACATGAATTAACTGTGTCGTTGATGTCCCGACTATTACTACCTGTAAATAAACCTCTGTTATTGTTGAAAAACTACTAATTCTAAAACAGTTACTCCTATCACCAATCAAAAGACGCTTACGGGACATGGAATATCTGATTCACATGTCTTACCCCGTTTTCAAATCGTTATCTCATGGCTACCCACCTGTCGTGGTCCATAGACTATTCGACTTACCTAATGATACTGCTAAATATAATCTACTACTGATAAATAACTACTTACGGGACATGGGATATCTGATCCACATGTCTTACCCCATTTGTGGTGCATTTACCCTTGCCTGACCCGCCTTGTGCGGTGCATCGAAAATATGTCTTACCTGAATAATAACAAAATGCTTCCAATGAGCATACTAAGTCATCGACTGCTGAACATAAATCTCATATATCGTACTTTTGCTGAAAATATCGTAAGGATAGTGTAAGAATATTGTATATCAACCTCAATCTTTGTTATTATCTCTGAGATGACCCTTCCTCTTAAGGACCTGCTGTAAACACTAGGGATCAATGTAGAACCCGCATGACTTTGTAATACAAATAGGTATGCCACGACTCTATATACTTAATTATCTTGGGCAATTCTCAAATCTGGGTGTTGTAGTTCTCCTCATGCCTCTTCATCAATTTAGAAGTTTATGCTATTCCATTACCTTTCTGTACCCATAGGCAATTCATATACTGAGACTGTCTTCATTACAGCCTAAGCATCTAAAGTCCAATAGAAACTCATCTCCTCATTGAAACTGAATTGTCTTCTGAGTCAACTAAGTCAAAAATGTTTTGATAGTCAACTCTGCTACATGACAACTGTCTTATTCTTGCTAAATACATAAATGATACGCTTCCCCTGCTTGACTTCTCTCAATCTCTTCAAAATCCTTCTAGACTCACATTTAGGTTTACTTATACCAACCTGGTATGGTATTCTGGTAGAGTTTTGTTCTCTTAGTACTCAACACATATAGTACTCACAGTATCCGTAGAAACCGTTATCATATGCTCCTTGCTATAGCAATAACACCAATACGGATTTGAACTCTTGGTTCCTTAAGCCCATAAAGACTGAACACAAGTCATCTACATCCATAGGTCTAGAAAACTACTTCAGTTTATCAAGTTAGAATTCTATTACCTTCATCTTAAAGATTCATTTGGAACTTGCAAATCGTGAAAATGTCTCAAAAGTTAAAATTCCACTCTAGCGTCCAAGGCACCATTATACAAGCTAAACATACACTTCTCGACATTTACTGGACTTTTGATAAAAGGAATAACCCTGTCTGAATGCAACTACACATTCAGTTCCATATAAGGCTAAGCTTCATTTTGATGAAAACAATCAATCCATGCTCAACTTGACCTTTGGAATATCTCAACCAAACTTATATGGTTCACTAGTCTTTCTCCGTTTAGAATTATAATTGCCCTCCTCCAATAGGCACGATTTACCATAAGACACTACCCCACTTAGGCTGAAGCTATAACTTGTCCCACGACTCAATTTCCTTCTTCTTCCTCATAAAGTATCAAAGATTCTAACTATCTTTCTTAAACTCATGCTAGGCAAAGCATAACACATATTAGTCAATTGTGGAAAAATAAATCATGTTCGATGTTGGTCACTTCACAACCTCCAAATGTCGCAAACTTCCACTATAACTAGACTTTTCATCTTGTTGATGCGGGAAAAACATCCTATACCCTACGTCTTACTCAAACGGTTGGCGTACAAATCTCGGTACACTAAATCTCATGCTCAACGTCTTACTCTATAACCGAAGCGTGCTTTTGGCTAAAAAAATAAGTCTAGCACAAGATTTCCCATCGGTCATAAGAAATAATGACATTGGGATTACCGAGCACGGCGCCCAACACAAATCTAACCTGCCGGTGGCAAAAGTGCCATGCTATGTTGAGTCCGGCGCTCAACGCAAATCTAATTGTGATGGCAAAAAGTGCCTCGCTATCCGAGTTTGGAGCTCGATGCACCGGTGACTATATGGGAAAGCATGCCCATTCTAAGAAGATAAATACAAATCATAAGAAGATAAATAAAAATCAATCTAATGAGGTGATATCACTTAACTATGGTGTATTCAACACAGAAACTTAACAAGATTAAACTCCTCTTTAACACACCCTTTCGAAGCGCAAAATCCTTGAAGGTTTATAGTCACTACTGCTAAGTAGTCCGGAACTCTCCAAAACCAAAGGAAATATGTTGTAGTAGTAGGTTTATCATTCGGGCCAATGTGCAAGTCATGAAGATTGAAATGTCAACGTTGATTTCCCATATATAACATACTCGATAGCCTTTCATAGCTAATTGGATACGCCGAACAGAACTAATTTTCCTCAATGAGGTGCAGTAGTCAACTTTCATGAATGTGACATAAAACCGTCGTCTTAATTTGTATTGTGCTGAAATTCCATCTTCTATCACTATTTACACTCAAGGAAATTTACTTAATTATGCCCATATTAGCTCAAGTATAAGCTGTATACATTGTAGTTCACGCTTTGCTCGTAGCCTTGCTATATGTGCCACTAATTGAGTAGGCGCAATAGTCGCTCAAACCACCGAACCTCTGCTCCCACTTCAAGAAACATAAAGAGGTATATATCTTTAGAACCTAACTCAACTCTTAGAGTCTTCCAGATCTGTACAGTAACTCTTGATACTTCTCCTACCCTTGTAAGCTAATACTCAACTCAAGTTGTCTTCCATATGTTTGCCTATCTTTTAGGCTTACCTCTTACCTTTCTGAACTTCTTTGCAACTCCTGAAGAAACACTCTTAGTCGCTAGCACCTGAATAGTTGAGTGTGTTCCCGCCTCACGTAGGGAAGAACACGAAGTGTATCACTTTTCATACTTCAAGCTTTATAGCACGAGGGAGGAATGAAAGAAGGGAAACTTTCCTAAAATGTCCATGCAGCCCCTCGAAGATAAGTACAGACGTCTCCGTACCGATCCGCAAGGCTCTACTAGACACTGTTCCATGACTCCAAGAAAATTGAAACCTAGTGCTCTGATACCAAGTTTGTCACGACCCAAATCTGACACTCAGGCCGTGACCGGGCACCTGTCGAGCTTCTACCCATAAGGTGAACCCTCTATGCTAATCATGCAAAAATTAAAAAATAAAATGAATAATACGCAAAGTCTCATAATATAAAGAAAAGTGCAGAAGCGAAATACAATTACTAAACCTTGCCCATAAACCCCATAAAATGTCTAAGTCATGGAACTACTAGTCTGAATATAAAAGTACGAGACGTAGCTCGGAATACTACTAAGTCAACTAAAGAAGAAGAGGCTGCCATGATCTAATGGTGGCTCACCTCGACTGAACTGGACTGAACGAAGCTGGAATGAATCAAGTATCGGCTACCTGGTCACCGTTAACCACACCTGCACATATACAACATCAACAAGCGTGAGTCTAAAAGACCCGAAGATCATCGACCCTCTCAGCTTACCCACAGGGCAAGTCTTTGAAATCCCTGATAATGCATAAAAGCAATTACACAGTACAAGTATATTAAATATATACAAACACTGAAGCTAAAGCTGAAATCATGAAGCATAACCAAGCAAAACATGAAATGCTCTAAATCTGAATCTACGCTCAAGGGACATAGTACGTATTTATCTATGTCTTATCCCGTTTTCCGGAGAGGGCATTATTTACTCCCATCTTACCCGGACGAGCAATACATAAAATACACTGAATCTGAATGTATGCTCACGGGACATAGTACGTATTTGTCTATGTCTTACCCCGTCTTCCGGAGAGGGCATTATTTACCCCTGTCTTACCCCGACGAGCAATAGATGTACTACACTGAATCTGAATGTATGCTCACGGGACATAGTACGTATTTGTCTATGTCTTACCCCGTCTTCCTAGAGGTATTATTTACCCCCATCTTACCCGACGAGCAATAGATGCACTACACCGAATACGAATGTATGCTCACGGACATAGTACATATTTATCTATGTCTTACCCCGTCTTCCGGAGAGGGCATTATTTACCCCATCTTACCCGGTCACTTAAGATTCTAGCATCTATCTCTCGACCGAACATCAATGGGACCTATGGAAGTGTGCCCCTCTGAAGATCCGATAAGTGGAACATACATCCAATCAATACCACTTCTAGACTTTACATTTATATAAATAATATCTATTTAAGCGGATTTACGCTAAAGGACTTATACGGTCATTACTTTAGAAACTTGAAAATTATCCAATTTAGATCATGCTTGCCCACTCACACGAACTAAACGGTTTAAATGCATACATACAACACAAACCATATGCTTTTTATGAAAAGCAAGCAAACTAAGAGTTTAAGCTTCACTTGCCTTATAACCGGAATGCAAACCTCTCTTGAAATGCCAAATAGTCTTCAAACGATCTCCAATAGCCTCAATCTATTAAATAACATAAATAATGGGTCCAAATTAATCTATGAAAACTGATCTCATAATTTTAGGACACCTCGGGTCCTAAGTCCGTTAATTGTCCTCCGCTATTAGTCTCCTTAATCCACCGATGTATTCAAAAACTAAGAAAAGAAAGTTTCTTGGCAACATACTATTACATTCATCTTCATGTACTAACACGCATTATAAAGTCTAAATCTTATAATTCTAATCCCAAAATATGTGCTAATGCCAAATGAATTCCCTGCAAAGAAAAATTGTAATCCGGAAAGGTATTTCTTAATAAATACCATTTCAATTCCCAAGGCCTAAGAAACACAATCATGACTCCATAATCAATTTGTCCCTCAAAGATAGGTTCTTGGCATTATTCAGTATGAATTACTTATACTAGTCATCCTATTTCGCCATCAAACATAAATAAGGAATGGAATTAAGTACAATACCTGGATATAGCAAATGAAATTTCCACTCTTTCCAACTCTCCACGCCACTTTGGCACTTTCTCTCATCCGATATTCCCACGTTTCTCCCGTCATACAAGAAATATTTTAATGCCCTAATAACCTTTTTAAGACGTGGACTGCAATTGCAATTATTCGGCCCGTTTCTTTCCTTTTAAAAATAAATCCAAATCCTTGATAATTCGGTCTATCTAGAGTGACAATGGCCCATTAGCCGCAAGTTAATTTACTATCTCAGACTTTACATACATACTAATAATATTTTAACAAAATAAATATAAGCATATAATGTGAATATATTTCATACTTACCCGCTTCGATGTGAAACTCGTTAAAATTAAATAGACTATAAAGAAGGAAGTGATTCAAAACACCTGAATAAATATTGGGTTGTTACAAGAAATCCGAACGTTGTTGACTAAAAACCCCGCCCAAATTTTCAAATCTGAAAAAAACCCTAGTGGATTCTTATAAATAATCGGTTTTTGAGGTCAAAAAGGGAGCCTTTTTTTTTAGCGGTGGAAATTCTCCTAAAAATTTTCGAAGTTCTTTTCAGCCGCCTCAAATTTCCCTAGAAATATTAGGCCTCCATCAGTTTAATATTGTTTTGATATCCATTCGAAATAGAAATCATTTTTGTTTTTTTTTTAGTTCCTGCTGTTGTTTCGAATCTAAGCGAATCCGAATTAGTTTGTAGTGTTTCGAGGTATATCAGAGATTCGACGCCTCACTTTGCTGCACCCGAAAAAGGTAATTTTCCTCCGCGCCTTAGTTTTATTTTCATTCATCTCTGTTTGTTTTTGAATTCCTGAAGATTGATTTTGTTTTAGTTTCGGTTTTAGCATTTAATCCTTAGTCATTCTTTTATTTGATTTTAGTATTAATTTATGTTTAGCGGAATGATTAACGCGTTCAGTACTTGTTTGTTTTGTTATTTGATTAAAAGCACTGAGATTGCTTAGTTGGTAGAGAAGAACCATATGTGTGATCTATTTGATGTTATTTTAGACTTGACCGGATTTAGTTATGTGTAACATCTTCAAATCTTAATGTTGTTTAGTTTAAACTTAAAGAATTAGTAATGCCCCAGGTCAATTCATTCGCTGAGCTGATTAGCCGCTAAAAATAGTTTAATTTTCAATTTCTTTCATGATGATTAGTTTAGATTAGTGATAAAGGGAAATCTGATTGGTAAATCAGTCTAGGATTAGTTAATAAAAATGTTATTTGTAGCTGTTTACATTTGTTAGTTTCAGTCTGGTATGGTTAAATGTTAGTATAAAAGGTTTAAGTTTGAAAATTAGATTTTTAGCAATATAAAATCTTTGGGGATGGCTAATACAGGGAGGTTCTAGTGTAGTTTGTAGTAGTTTCTTTTATATGATTCTTGATCTAAGTTAAAACATGAGTTAAGGAGATTAGGTGCTATTGTTAGGCCTCAACAGTATGAAATTCCTTTTGAAATGTATTTGGATGCCTTGCAGTCTTAAATATGCACATTTATGGTTCTAACCGGTAAAGCAAAACTCTATGTTTAATCTTAGTTCACTGGTTTTTTTTGGGAAATCTGATATGTCAATTGAGTTTGCTGTGCACCTGAATTATTTCTATTCTCATTCTATGTGTGCTGGATGTCCAAATTAAACATTTGTTTTCTTGGTTTGGGATTAGTTGAGTAGTATAGATGGTTTCGAAGGCAAAGAGGTATTTCATGAGTATGTTAGGCAGTGGCTGGGTCTCTTGTGATGTTTAGCCTTCTGTTGCCTTATCTTTTCCCAAAGACTCAGTTCAACACCCCCTTTCCCCTATCCCTTACAACTATTAGCGTTTGTGATACTTATATGCCCCATTATGAAATTTTAACTAGAAGCTCTAAGCACGAATTCAATTCTGCTTAAAAAAATAAACAAGAAAAGTGCTTTAAATTGGACTTTGTATGATAACATCTTTCACATCTGTGCTTGCTTCTATTTTAGCTAGTTGTTGAATACTGAGGTAAGTTTCTAAATGCCTAGTTAGTGTTGAGTAATATAAGATTACATTAATCCTTCTCTTTCAGTTGCTGAGAATCTAATCCCGAATATCGGTTACACCTTGATTTAGTCAACAAAGTATGATGTGAATTTGTTTTGGCTGCTCAGATGTTTAATGTCGTTTACCGTAGAGGGTAAGAAATGTGCTTGCTGGTTTCCAGTTAAAAGGCTAAAGGATAATTTAATCAGAAAGTCACTGCATGTCCTCGTATTGTCTAGCAAGATTTAGTTTTGAACTAAGTCTATCTCTCCCTGCTTAACAATAAGTTTAAACCTTGGCTGAATAGGGCCTCTGACCCTTGACTTTGCTGAATTTCTTTCTTTATTGTTTGTTAATTTCTGTTTTCCGGAAATCCATTGGCTTTGAGTCTTTCTGTTAAAATACCAGCAGTATGTATCCAACGTTCAAAATATGCTGTGAGTTAAATGTTTATGTCGTCGTGTATAATTCAGTAGTAAAATATTTAACTTAGGCTTATTTGATTCCACGTTTTTTAAAGTTGTTGGTAGGCGTGCGTACGAATTATTTTGAGACTACTTGTTAATCATATTAATACTAATAGATCACTAATCCTTCTTCTTTTTTTCTTTCTTTTGCATGATATCCGGAGTTACGAGGAGTCCCAACTGGGACTCGACTCTTCCCGTATTCAATGTCGGGCCGAAACCCAACGAAACATTTTCGTCGAGTCAGCCCATCAGCTGTGCAAAACAAATTCTGGGCCAAAGCCCAATAGCGTGAACAGTCCTCCACAGGCCTAAAAAATGGGCTGAACCCATTTCCAACAACAGTCCCATTGCAGCAGCCTTTTTTTAAAATGGGCTGGGCCCATTTATATTTTCACTCCTCATTTATTTTGTGTATTTAATTATGCAACTAACTCTTTGTTTGTTTTGTTTTTTTTAGCTTAAATGAACCTTAGCAAGATTAGTAGGTTTAGTTTTAGTGATGGGTAGTTAGGAAGACCAACAATTAATTCCCCGAGTTTTATTCTCTTTTATTATATTAAAATTATTTACAATACCTCTAACATTTATCCTTCTTAGGATAATTGATTTATAAAGTGGCATAATTATATATTTAAGCTAAAGAGAATCGTGATTTCGTGATTTATACTTACTATCTTAAAGATTTCGAAACGTCACTGATATGTAGATAATAATGTAAGTATATTTTATAAAACATTGTTTTCAAGATTCATCCAACTAAACATATTTTATCCGAACCTAGTTAAATAAAGTTAGGAAAATAGAAAGAAAATTCATCACCCTTTGCATTCTATTTATAAAAAAGAAAAAAAAAATTAGATTAGACAATGCATATCTAATCAATAGAATTTTGAAGCTTCATCTACATTATTTTAACCTCTTTGCACTCTTTTTATAATAAGTCTAGATTTTCTACATGTAATGAAATTTTATCTCAAGCTTAAATTGGTTAGTCTTTTCTTAACAGCTCCTAATTATGTGAAATTTATTCATATTTTGCAAGTTTCAATGGCATATTATTTCAAAACTTAGCAACATTTATAAGTTGTATTTAAAACCCCTTTTTTAGGTAAATTATTATATTTCCTATAAGTCTTTATTTCATATGGCGTTATATTTTAAAGTTTTAACAATATTTGTAAGTCTTATTTTAAATATTCTTTTATGCATAATATTATATTTTCTATAAGTCTTATTTTAAGATAACATTACTATTTTCATTTTAAGTTTTAACAGCATTTATAAGTCCCATTTTAAAAGCATTTCCTTTATGCAAATTACTATATTTTTCTATAAGTTAGTTTAGACGGCATTATTAAATCTCCTTTAAAACCTTAGTAATATGTACAAACTATTTTCTTAAAATTTTAAGCACTATATTTAATCTTAATTAATTAACCTAAGTTTGGCCGGTAAACCGTAGTTAACGGATCCTAGAGGATGCCTAACCCCTTCCCTGTAGGATAATTAGAACCCTTACCTAGAATCGAAACTTAAGCAGACCATTAACGAATTTATTTAGTTTTACCTTAGTTAATGAAATAGGTGTCCTAATTCACCTTAAAATCAATTAGGTGGCAACTCCTTAAAATAAAGCAAAATAGGAATCTCCAATATGTTGTACCTAGTTTAACCCGTTTAAATGGGGTATAACAACAACTTCGAATGATAATATAGTTTATAGGTTATATGATATTTCAAAGTTTTGAAAACCACCCGAAATGTTAATTCAAAGTTTTTTTTTTTTTTTTTCATTTCATGCAAAAATTAAATAAGTTATTATCTTCTTATTTGATAATATTAGGGCTTAAGATGAGATTTATTCATTTCTCTATAATAGTTCTTCATAATTAAAAGTTACTACTTTTTAACATTTGAAATATTATTTTCCAAACCCAAAATGTTAAGCTATTGAGTAAAATTAGTCTATTTAATATTAAGATTAATTAAATATAATTAGGTTATGACGCATGCGGAATGGTTGACGAATAGGCTAGAGGAAATTATTTAGGTATTGCCAAATTTAGAACTTGTACATAATAACTATGCAATGGCAAAAACTCTTTGGTCAAATAACTAATTGACGACTCTTTTTGGATAAAGTCACTTTATCTTAAATTTGCCAGGTGCCATTCTCACATAGAATCATTCACGCACAAATTTTGTGCGTGAAAGATAGTTAATTTTTGCGGCTTAAGCTTTCACGCACTAAATTAGTGCGTGAAAACTACTTATGTTTTTTTTTTTTTTTTTTTGTATTAGTTTGGTTCAACTTTTTTTTTTTGTTGTACTACAAAAGTCGCGGATTCCTGTTTCCATGCGACAAGTGTTCGACATTACTATGTCAAGATTTTGCATTGGACCCATTTCTAATTTCTTTAAAAGTGGAAACTATAAGTGTATAACATAACTAAATGATTCATGAATAAATCATTGAAAATTAACAATAAGACTAAAAGACTACATAAATATATAGTAATTTATTCAAGATTTGAGATAAAATTAAGAAATTACCAAATGCTTTGTGGGGCACTTTTGACAGTACGTCTCATGGTGACACGTCCACCACCAAAGCTACCAATCTTCCTAACGAGCTCATTTTGTGACTTAAGAGCTGTTTGGCCAGCAAATGCAGATTGTTGAATTGCAGAAGTAGCCATTTTAGCCTCTCTTTTTTCTTCTTTATGATGATGCTACTCTTGCACTATGAAGAAGTGTACTATATATTAAATAGCTTGGGAAGGGAGGTTTTTATATGAAAATTAATGGATTATGAGGATCACAAAGTGTACACCTAAGCAGAAGCTGATTGGTTCCTGCTTTGGATTTGGAATTCCCTTGTGATTTTTTATACTGAAAGAATGAGGCCTTTGCTTTGCCATGTGGATATCAAATATCTCTTGGCTGAGATTGTTCTTTCAAATATACATTACACTGGACCATGTTCACGTGTTGAATAAGTACGAAGTATACTAACTACCAAAAAAATAAAAAATAAACAAAAAAGTAACTAGCTCCCGACTTCCTTGGTGTTCTCATAAACATATAAGCTATGGTCATCACTTTCAAAGGCTCGCTGGTTCATTGTGGGAAGTAATACTACAAAAACGAAAAACGGTGTAAACGTTGTTATAGTCCCTAACTTGTTGGAGTCAGTTGTATGAATCATCTATATTTATTCTGCTCCATTTGGGCCTGTTTCGTCGAGAACGGATTATCTAAATTGCATACCTACTGTTACATACTATACAATCTCTCACTAAACTAAAACGACTCTGAACCTAATGCAAGTGTCACGACCCAACCAGAGGGCCATGATGGGCGCGCGGAGCTAGACATATATGCATCCCATCATATAATCATACCTGAGTGGGCCAGCTTGCTAACTCATAAATATAGTCAGCTGTAAGGGACACCAACCCAAAAGATATACATAAACGTCATCAAGCTGAAACCAAGTATACAAGCCGACAAGGCTATCAATCTAATGATACAACAAAATAAGGACCGAGAAGGCCATAGAACATCTAAGCTGCATATACGTATGCTACGAGCCTCTGCCGGAGTACATAACATAATAAGGACGGGACGTGGACCGTCGTACCCGTACGTACACAAAGGATCATACCAGGCGGACCGCAACTCGAACAAGTGGAGTGCTCACGTACAACCGTTGAGAAGTCAGCCTATTAGTCTGAACCATCTTCCTGTCTACCTGCGGGCATGAACGCAGCGTCCCCAAACAAAAGGATGTCAGTACGAATAATGTACTGAGTATGTAAGGCATGGATAACAACATAATGAAAATATGGAGATAACATAAGATAAGAGAGGTCAACTTGAACCTCTGAATGCCTCTTAAGGCGGATGTCATGCATGCTTAGCTTTTTAAAAAAAAAAACATTTTCACACACACACACACACACACACACATATATATATATATATATATATATATAAAATACCGTACCTGGCTATATAGGCTCGGTGTTATCATCATATCATTATCATCCCGCGTCCGGGGCATCCCGCCCGGGGTAACATCATAACATGCCCACTGGAGTGGTGTGCACAATAGGTGCCGTATCCGGCCAACTATAGCGCGGCTCGGTGTGAGAAAATACATACATATATATAAAGCATGCATGAGAGCCCAAAGAAAAGCTATGACACTATCGGAGTGACGTAAGATCGGTAAAATTCCGATTATCATTATGGAACTATTATCATGGACATATCTCACCTTGAAGGAACAATAATCATAAGATGAGATCAACATCAATAATAAGATCAATAACCATAATATGAGATCAATAACCAATAATCATGAGATAAGGATCAATAATATCATAAGAACATCAAGAACATATGCGTCTAATATTTCTAAGAGAAAAATCATTATGGACATCCTTTGTGTAAGCTCGAAACAATGGAATCATGCCTTAAG
This sequence comes from Lycium ferocissimum, assembly GCF_029784015.1. Lineage (NCBI taxonomy): Eukaryota > Viridiplantae > Streptophyta > Magnoliopsida > Solanales > Solanaceae > Lycium > Lycium ferocissimum. Next base: position 68,245 of record NW_026716861.1, on the reverse strand, counting down.
AAAGAAAGGGACAGCCTAACATACCTTGTCGCTCACTTAGCTACTCAATGCTTAGCTTCCGAGATCGCAAATCTACATACAAAGTGAATCATACCAAAATTAGTCTAAGGACATTCTTAAACCCCATGTTAAACTAGTTTCTAAGTTAACGGAATTCGAAAAGATTTTTTCACATAATATCCACTTCTATCCATCTCCAAATCAAACCCAAACATCAACAACAACAACATCAAGATACAACAAGATAAACAGATGCAAATCCATCCCAAAACATCCTCCAAAAACAGTCCATAAGTTAACAACATTAACAACTTGAACTATAATCTTTCTATCATAGTTTTCTTCACTTTAAAGCATTGAAACCCTTCAAGGACAACTCAATAACTAAATTAGGATGATAAACATAAGGATGATAAACGTACCTTATTAGTCTAGAAACTCAAACTGTAACACTCCACTTTCAAGCTACAAAGCCAACAACTTGCTGCCAACACGAGCTACTAGGATATCCTAACTAGTCTCAGGTTTTATGGGCTCACATCTTACTTAGATGATGGAAAGGGATTAGGAGAGGGTTGTGGAGTGTATTAAGAAGCTTAGGGTCTGTTGATATGAAGAAAATGAGGTTTAACACGCAACAGATCAATATATAACATTCCAGAAAGCTCTCCACGGCCTCACATTGATGGAACCGTCGATGTACGGCGGTTCCGTCGATTTTCAACAGCCCGTATCTCCCATCGTACATCTCCAAATTGCAATCTTCCAGTTACATAGGTTATACATTCCATAATTCCTCTATTCTAGGAGATATACCTGTTACACCTCGGCCATTTCGTGACGTTGCGTCGTGAATGGACTGACGTCGGTCAAGGCGGACACGAGACCTTCACGACTACAAGAGGGTGATTGGCAACCTTAACGTATATACGATAAGATTCTTAGGTTATCGGACTTGGCGAAACTAGGCTCGTCATGAACGTGAGGTATAAGTTATGGTTGGGAAGGATTTCATGGTCATTGAACTAACGAATGCTTAGTAAGGACTCGAGGATGAGTTATAATGTCCGTTAGATCGTTAAGGAAGTGTTACACGAGTATCAGAAAAGTTCCGGCGGGATTTGAGATCGAACGAAGCAACGAGAACGAAATCAAAAAAGCGATTATACGGTCCGATGTACGGACCGTATATTTTATACGGCCGATATGTCGGCGTGAACCCTTCCGATTGAAGGGTGAAATTTGGAGATTACGGAAGGAACATACGGTCCAATATGCGGACCGTATAAATTATACGGACCGTATATTGTACTGTATAATCCGGGTCGTCCGAATTATATTTTCATATACCGGTTCCTCTTCTTTTTCTCATTTCCTTCTCTAAACTTCCAAAAACCCCTGTAAACCTCTCCCTAATACATCAATACATATTCAAGAAGGGGAAACAAAGATTAAACATCAAAGATTAGTAGAATCAAGGGTGTAAATGTTTCTTAAAGGTTGATAGAAGTTGAAAATCTCCTTGGTAGTCAAGTGGAGTTCTTCTCAAGTGGAGTATTTTTATCCAAAGATCATCCTTACATAATCAAGGTGAGTATTACAATTATTTCATGATGGTAAGGGTGTTGAGTAGTTGAAGAATTAGAATTATGAACAAGTATGAAGTTGTATTATAGCTATGGTTATGGAGGATTCCGGAAATGAGTTTAGAGATTGAATAATGTTAACTTGAGGGAAATTTGCGTATTATGATATTATGGATGTCGTTGTGTTGTTTGGGAGCTGTTTGGTTATATGAGGAAAAGTTGTCGAAACAAACGAAATGTTGTCCAATTTTCGTTAGCCTTATCCGCTTTAGTTTAAACTTAAGTATGCCTTCAATAATCTAACCTTCGTACGAACCCTCTTATATGTAGAATCGTAAGTCGGAAGGAGAGCTTTTAGTCGACGACGTTAAGGGAGACACAAAGGTATGTGAGGCTATCCTTCTTCTTTCAAAGGCATGACCCCCGTATGTTGATGCGGTATATGTTATTCTCTTCATATTTTTACTCCCGAAATGCCAAAAGCTTATAGTTCCTAAAGAATCTTACAATGGCTCCAATTTGAAATATTTTCACGCTTATCATTCTAAATGACTTTACGACGCAGGCGGAGTGGGCTATAAAGCATATGGCCACCGCTCGTGTCTAGCGAGCTATATTACATATGGCCCCGGACTACAAAGCATATGGCTTCACTTACGTACGAGCTATATTACATATGGCCGAGAGGGCACGCACACTTTTATTGGGCTCTGTAAATACGTATATTATATATATGCTATAGATGCACGGCACCCGATCGGTGGCCTATTATGATATCATCCGGGACGCGGGATGCCGGACGCGGGTATATGGATAATGGATCGGGCCGTACGTTTCACGGCAATATATGGATCGGGCGCACGTTCCGCGGCAATACATGATATGATATGTTACGCGTATGCGTACGTGGCTCCGCCTTAAGAGGCAAGCGGTTACCGAAAATATCTTTTTCATCTTTGTTTTGTCTTCTTGTGCTTACATTTACTTTATGATATATGCCTTACATACTCGGTACATTGTTCGTGCGATTATCCTTTCCTTTTGGATGTTGTGCTCATGCCCACGTGAACAGGGGGACGACCCGGCCTCACAGGAGTCGGACCGAAACATGCCCGAAAGCACTTCCATAGACCGGAGGTGCCGTCTTTGATATATTCTTTTGTGTACATATTTGGACATGATGGGGTCCTGTCCCATCTTCATGATCTCAGAGTTTCAGTTAGAGGCTCGTAGATACTTGTGTGTGGGTAGTAGTTGTCATGTGCCCTCGTGTGTATTCTATGTTATTCTTTTGTTGCGTAAGAACCCCATGTATGCATGAGTACATGTTTTATGTAATGGATGCGTGAGCAGATCAAGACAATAGTAGCATGAGGTGTGGTGCTCGGTTGCCAGCTCCGGGTACCCGTCACGGCCCTCCAGGCGGGTCGTGACAATACCTCTCTCAAGTTGACCCAAAAATTCCTGTCCAAAATTCTGCCATGTTTTTCTAAAATTTCGGCAAACTTAATTTCTTCTATTCGGTTGATCCTCGAACCTTTAGACCCTTGCTTAGTACTTATTAAAAATATTCCTTAACCTTATAAAGATTCCATGACCTCTCCGAGCTTACGTTAGTTTATTTACAACGCAAACGACGCGAAAATTTTCGAGGTGTAACAATAAGTGTGCCGATAACAAATAACTTTATAAGTCCATCGCCTATATGAAATACTTTTATTCCATTTTTCGACCTGAAAGCTCTGTTGGTGACTCTGTCTCATTGGCATCTTGGCCTATTTGCTAACTTGCTTGGAGAGAACTTGAAATTTTGTATAGTGGAAGAATATAACATTAGAACACAACTTATAATAGTATCTCTATACAAGTTTGTTTATGTCATAAGTTTATTATGAATGAACCAAACACCCAAAAGAAAAGGGAAAAATCATTTTTTGTACAAATAAGAAACTTTATATGTGTATCTCGAGACATTCTACATGTGTACCTCGTTTCACATAAGCAACAACAACAACAACAACAACAACAACAACAACAACAAGAACAAGCCCAGTATAGTCCCACCATGTGGGGTACGGGGAGGGTAGAGTGTACGCACCTAACCCCCACCCGAAAGGTAGGGGCGGCTATTTTCGAAAGACCCTCGACTCGAGAGAGGAAGAGAGGAAGACAAGAGGAAAACAAGACAAAAGGTCGAGATAGGGCCAAGCATATCGAAAACAATATGATAACACGAATACCAAAAAGTGAGAAAGTCATGGTAGAACAGGTCCGGAAGAAGAAGGAGCATTAACTACTATAGATAAATAAAATAATCAAAGTACAACGGCCCAACAAATATAGCGACAATCAAATGCATAAACCAAAAGGCAATAAACAAATGAGCGAAAGCACAACTACTATGGTGAAAGGGTAAGCCACCTGGCCTTCTATCCTAATCGAGTTCTCCACAACCTCCTATCTAAGTTCATATCCTCGGTGGTGAAACCGTGCCATATCCTGTCTAATCACCTCTCTCCCCAATCTTCTTGGCCTCCCCTCCTCTCGAAACCATCCATAGCCAACCTCTCACACCTCCGCACTGCAGCATCTCTGTCTCTCCTCTTCACATGCCCAAACCATCTCAGCCTCGCTTCCCGCATCTTGTCCTCCACCGATGTCACTCCCACCTTGTCTCGGATATCTTCATTCCTAATTCTATCTCTCCTGTGTCCACACATCCACCGCGACATTCGCGTTTACTCGCGACTTTCATCTTCCGAATGTGACATTTCTTGGCGGCAACACTCCGCTCGGTACGAAAGTCGGTCTAACCACCACTTTGTAGAACTTGCCTTTAAGTTTTGGAGGCACTTTCTTATCACACTCCGGAGGCGAGTCTTCATTTCATCCACCTCGCACCAATACGATGTGAAACATCGTCGTCGATATCCCCATCTCCTTGTATAATAGACCCAAGGTACTTGAAACTTCCTTTTTTTTGAATGGCCTGGGTACCAAGCCTCACTTCCTCATCAACCTCACGCGGTACGCCACTGAACCTGCACTCCAAGTATTCTGTCTTGGTCCTACTCAATTTAAATCCTTTAGCCTCCAACGTCTGTCTCCCTCTCCGGCCCATCGTTAACTCCGTTGCGAGTCTCGTCAATCAGGACTATGTCATCTACGAACAACATATACCAAGGCACCTCGCCTTGTATTTTTCGCGTCAATTCATCCATCACCAAGGCGAATAGAAACGGGCAAGAGGGCGATCCGACGCAACCCCATCGAACAGGGAAGTGCTCCGAGTCTCCTCCTACCGTCCTTACCTCGGTCTTAGCTCCATCATACATGTCCTTTATCGCTCTAATGTACACCACGGTACACCTTAGCCTCCCAAGCATCTCCATGGACCTCTCTTGGCACCTTGTCGTAGGCCTTTTCTGGGTCAATGAATACCATGTGCAAGTCCCCTCTTCCGCTCCCTATATTTGCTCCACGTCTTTACAATATGAATGGCTTCGTAGTCGAGCGCCCGCATGGAAACCAAACGGTTCTCTAAAATAGACACACCTCTCACCCTCATTTCTACCACCCTTTCCCACACTTTCATAGTGTGACTTAGCGACTCGTACCTCTATTGTTCTTTTGCTTTGAATGTCTCCATGTTCTTGTACACGGGAATCATTGTACTCCATCTCCATTCTTCCGGCATCTTCGGCCATTGCTTGAAAATGACATTAAACAATCCGATCGACCCACTCCCGAAGCCTACCACCTTTTTTGCATTCTTCCAAAATTCTCCGGGAATCTCGTCGAGTCCGGTCGCTCTTCCCCGCGCATCCTACGAACATCTCCCTTAACCTCGCCAACCTTTATACTCACTACAATAACCAAAGTCGTGACGCCCATCGAGTGCTCCAAGTCTCCTAACACAATGTCTCTGTCCGCTTCTTCGTTCAAGAGTTCATGAAAGTATGACTGCCATCTCTATCTAATGCGGCTTCCTGTACCAACACTTAGCCATCCTCGTCCTTGATGCACTTCACTTGATCCAAGTCGCGTTCCTTCCTCTCTCTCACCTTGGAGAGCTTAAATAGCTTCTTATCCCCACCTCTGTCCTCTAGTTCTGCATAAAGGCGTTCAAGGGCGTCGTTTTAGGCTGAAATAGCAACTGCTCGCCTCCTTTCTTGTCGTCTTATACTTTTACCATTCGTCCGCTTCTCTTCATCATCCTTGCTATCTACCGGCTTCGTATATACTGCTTCTTTGCTTCTACCTTCCGCTTGGACTTCTCCGTTCCACCACCATCCCACTCGGTGCCCACCCGGCGGCCTCGTGGAGACCCCCAATACCTCTCTAGCCGTTTGCTTCCCGAATGCGGATGGCCGTCCTATCCCACATACTGCTCGCATCCCCCTTACTATCCCACGCTCCCATAGCCATCAACTTCTCCCCCATCTCTAGGGCATCTATACATAAACGAGCTCCTAAACTTGACACAATTTTTCGTTTAGATACTTTATCTTGGGGTCTTACCAGTTGAACACTTAAAGCTGATGGATGATATGTGTCTATTAATTCCTTCATTGTAGAAATAGTACGAGGTGTCAAAATCGTCAATAGTCTCTACAACAACAACATACCCAGTGAAATCCCACAAAGTGGGGTCTGGAGATGGTAGAGTTTATGCAGACCTTACCTCTACCTTCTCAAAGTAGAGAGATTGCTTCCGGTAGACCCTCGGCATAAGAAGAAGCAATTCAAAGCAGGAAGCAAAAGATTCTCTGATCCCCTGAAAGGATGTTAAATGGCTTAAACTTTTGGCAAATCTCATGTTCTTCTTAAATAAATAAGGCAAGCAACATCTCAGATACTTATACTCATCGATAATATAAAAATTAAGAAAAGCCGACAAAGACAATTGGCAGAAATAGCATACCCAACCCTTCATTCCTACAAACACAACCTTCCAAGTGCTACACTCCTCCATTTGGGAACTTCCCCTCGCCATTTTCCTCTTCAAAAGAAAAACATACTGCTTTCTTTGCATCAAACTAGCCACCTTTATAACATATGTATTCTAACATTTCTTTTTTGGACTTTGTTCCTTAGTCGCCTGTTCGGCTCCCTTCTACATATGTGATCAAGTTTTCCTGTTTAAAAAAAAAGATCTCTCTTCTTCTTCATTCTCAAAAGCAATGCACTACAGAAACTGTCCTTCCATAAAGATTGTCGTGGCATGAACTAATTTCCTTGCTTTAATTCCGCCCCTAAAGCGAGCTTCTACCCCTCCTTCATGTGAAGGGAAAAAAGTGATCGTACTTATATTACAGGTCCTTCAATTGCACTACTACAAGAAAGATTCAGGCAATTAGAAAGAGCAAGAGAGCAGAGAGAAAACACAACAATAAAATTGTTCTCACGATACCTCAAGTGATGACACAAACCAAGAATTATGCCCGTATCGAACGAACTCACTCACAAAACTAATTTTTCGGTTGGAAATACGGAATCGATCGGGATCGACTCTTTCTTGAACTCGGCTTGAGCTGCAAACACACGAGGCTTCCAAGTCGGAAAGACTCGAACCTTCGTGGCGAGAATTAGAAACCTAAATATAAGTACGAAAATTCTGAGATTGATACGTCTCTTCATTTGCAATACACACATCATATCAGTGTAGTTTAACCTATTGTAGCTAGTCAGTTACCATTTTTAACAGGTTCCCAAGTAACGCTTATCGTGGAGATTTACGAAGTGATTCTGTCAATACTTTTTATACTGACAGTGCATAGAACTTAAGCTCGTTCGTGTTGATATCCTACAAAAGTCTAGTTCCTACTCTTTTCTGGTAGATATCCATATATATATATATATTATGTTTCTGAATTAACAAAAATCTTGTTTTGTTGGAAGTCATAAGCAGTGCAACTCATCACTGATTTCTTGCAATATAGGTTTTTTATATTCCAATCTTATTAATTAGTTAGCATCATTCTCAAAATGTCAGTGGTATGTATAGTATAGAATGATACTATAAAATTATAGCTCCAAATCAGAGGAAGCTTCTAACGAATATCATCGAGAGATAGAGAGACTGAATTGGAGAATATGTAATTCTTGGCTCTTGCATATGAAGTTCATAGCACATCAACAACATGGAGTAGCCCACAATTTTTATATATTACTAAATTCATTTCCCGAGTACAAAGTTAGTAGCAAAAGCCCAAGCATTGTTAGCCACAGGGTCAGCGACGTGGTCAAAAAGGTTCTCAATTGGTCCCTTTCCCGTGACAATAGCTTGAACAAAGAAATCAAACATTGAAAACATAACCAATCGTCCATTCTTGATTTCCTTGCTCAGCACATGCCTCTGGATCATCAGTGAGGCCAAGAGGGTCAAAGGCACCTCCCGGGTAGATCTTGTCAAGGCCTTCACCTAGTGGGCCTCCACCAACTCTGTATCCTTAGCTTCCACATAAAGACATAAGGACAACTTGGCAGGCCCAGATAGCGAGGATGTTCTGGCACATTATCCTTCTAAAATATTATAGTAGTAATATTTAATTTTCAAGTGTTGTTATTTTGCTAATTAATGATTTATTATTGTATTTTTACCTTTGTTTCTGATAAGTTATGCTATTTCGTATTCTGATGATTCGCCAAACATACTCGAGGAACTAGATAGGGACCATATACGATCAGGTCCCCTAGCCGTTGCAGGGTCAACCTTACGGTAAAGTTGTTGCCTTTATCCGCATTTGATAGCCCGGTCAACAACACAACTATATTGTGCTAGAGGCCAAGACTACAGGAAATGTCTCTTTCGGATCATCTCACGCGCTCCCCTATATAAACAACATGTTACAAGTGTAACCCTAACACTTTGCAAATCTGAAAATCACATATTCAAAGTGCTAGCCGCCGCTGCTCCTAAGAACAAAGCTTCGACAAACACAAGGACCAGATCCCAATCACTGAAGATGTCTTGAGTCCTTAGGTTTATTGAGTCTTTGTATTTTGATCTTTATTTGTATTCCTACACGACTTTGTAGAAGTGTCATAGTAGGATGGATTGTCAACCTTTTCTCAGTTGTTTACTTGGCTAGAGTTAGTCAAGGTGTTTTTTTTTTGCAATAAAGTTATTGTAAAGTCTTACAATAGAGTTGTTGTAAGGGGAAAAGGGATTAAGAGTTTAATTCCTAGGTTGCAATAGGTTGTAATATGAAGTTGCTCATTTATAGTGACGTTTGGGAAATCCTACTCTGGTAGGTCGTGGTTTTTAATCGCTTGAGCAAAGAGTTTGCCCCGTAAATATCTTCTGTTATTTACTGCAAAATATCTTCTGTTATTTACTGCTGTTTTTACTCAAGGAAACATATAGAAAACCTGGTTCTCTATACTGTTTGGTGGACTCGTATATTTTATCAGTGTCCAAACAGTAAGTGCACATTATCCATGAAATATTTTGAAGCATATCTAGACGATTACCTACATTAACAGAGAAGAATATTTAGTTACTATATTTTTCAGGACTCTATTTGTTAAATGATTCAAAAGGCATGGAATTGATAATCAATGTTGAGTAATTGAGTCACTGGATTTTAAGACTTCCAAAGTTCAAAGATGGAATGCATATATTTGTGTGGCAAATAATTTTTTATACTTTCAAATTTCAATAAATAAAGAGAAACGCATGATTAAATTCACCTTTAGTGACTCACTTTTGTTTGATGTTCAACTACGTATACATTCACTTCATTCTCGTTTTATTTTTGTATTTTTACATTTTTTAAGCGTTTATAGATTAATCGGAAAAGGTTCAAATATGCCATCGAACTATTAGAAATGACTCATTTATGTCACTCGTCAATAGTTTAGCTCATTTATGCTATCGAACTATTGGAAATGACTCATTTATGCCACTCATCAATAGTTTGGCTCATTTATGCCATCGTCCGTTACCAAATTGACTCATCCATACCATTTTTCATTAATGTCGGTTTTACAATATCAGATATGACACGTGACCTCCAATTAGATTATGGTTGTGGGTAGGTAGGGTGTATGAGTAGGATTTTTTAATAATTTAGGATTTAAAATTGGGCTGGTTTAATTAAATGACGTAGACCTCTAATGGAGGCCACGTTTCATATCTGGTATTATAAAACCATCGTTAATGAAAAATGGCATGGATGAGTCATTTTGGTAACGGGTGATGGCATAAATGAGCCAAACTATTGTTGAGTGGCATAAATGAACCATTTCCGATAGTTTGATGGCATAAATGAGCCAAACTATTAATGAGTGGTATAAATGAGCCATTTTCGATAATTCGATGACATATTTGAGCTTTTTCCGTAGATTAATTAATTGGACTTCCGTCAATAGTTATTGACCATGCCATTACCTATAGTATTTAGCCCCTTCCTATGCAGATTTTTCATAGTACCTCAAATTTTTTACAATCTACCTAGTACTTTAGGTCATCCATGGCAACTCCAGCATTCAGCCTCACAAAACAAAGACCACATAAGCAAAGTAAGATATATTCCTCTTTCTTCTTTCTTGATACTTTTCAAAAATGTTAATGAGTCCGCCGTGTCTGATAGCCTCTAAAGGTAATGAATGCATTCTTGGAGGATCACATTTTTTGACGTCGTTGCACATAATATTACTGCATCCACTACATAACAAATCAGTCTAAATTAATATAATTAGATCTTTTTTTTTTTTTTGAAAAAAAAAATACAATGCATATGTAGTTTAAGTTGAGCCGGCAATGGAAGTTTTAGTGACTAATGTTAGCATCCATTTTGTGGCGACGCGGTGATGTCATTACAAAAACTCTTATTTTTATTGGTGATTGCATGGATCGCCAGAAAAAGTCGTCATTAAAAATCTCATTTTTGTAGTGGTTGTTGGAAGTGGAGCTACCAAATGGAAGGAGGTTCAATTGTGAGATCCATTCGTTGAAAAATAATGCTAAGCAAATAAGATAAAAATGTTTTTGTGTATTTATGAATTGTTGAAACCCTTTAACTTTAGGGGAACTTTTAGTATCGTTATAAGGGCGATTTAAAAAATATTTTGGGTTTTATGTCTAAATTACAAGTGAATCATTTTTTTTTTTTTATACTAGTTCAAGAAAAAGCTACATTTTTTTTTTAACCAAGAAAATGCTATTTTCTGTGCAGTGCTAATAATAGATGCAAAAATGAGATGCAAGTTGATGCTTGTTGTTGTTCTGGGAGTCCTAGTGCAAACTTCCTCTGCAAGAAAACTTCTCTAGAATCCAATATTACCCAATTTACCTAACTTCAACGGTGCATTTGACCAAATTTTAGGAGGTCTTGGTGGTGGCGGCGGTGGTAGAGGTGGAGGTGGAGGAGGAGGTAGTAATGATGGATTTGGTGCTGGCTTCGGATTTGGCGAGGGCCATGGGTTGGGTGTAAATGGTGGATTTGGCCAAATTGTGGGAGGTATTGTTGGTGTTGGCGGTGGTGGTGGCGGCTTCGGAGGTGGAGAGGAGGTAGTGATGGTTGATTTGGTGTTGGCTTTGGCTATGGGGAGGGTCACGGATCCGGTGCAAATGAAAGAGTCGGCGGCGGTCAAAATAATGGTAGTGGTTTTGGTGGTGGTGGCAATTGATCCCACCATTTGCTCAAATGACAATGTTTCATGTGCTCGTTATTTTAGTGTGTGCTATTTCGCGAGTAGTTCTTGAGTAAACATTTTGCTAGTGCGAACTTTTAATAGAGACATCAATGTGATTATGTGACAATGTTGATATGATGTAATTCTACTCTTGTTTTGATCAATTCAGCTATTATAGTAATGAATATCTTTTAATCTACAACGACATTGTCCGTTGATCAAGATCGTCCACCATTCAAACTACAGACTTATGAGTTTAAATTTCACTCAACTTGGTTATCTTCCCTTAGACTATATGTATTAGTACTCTAATTCACTTGAAGCAAAATCTGAGAAATTTCTTCAATAACTGCCTTTAACTTCAGGTTTCACTGAAAACTAGTGCCTAAATGGAAAATGGTCAAGCGCTTCCCAGAACACAGCTAAAAAAGGCCAATTGATCGAACAACTAGTTTAATAATCTACCATATTTGATGCTCCATACTTCTATGCCACATTCTTTTCTGGTCACCGTATTTACAGACACATCGATCTGTGTTTCCGGATTTTCCAACATACAACCACATAAGTGATCTATAAAATCATCTTATGAACAAGATCCTAGATCTAATACTCCACCACTCCCTTAATCTACTATTAACAATAGTATCTCTATTAAGGATGCCTAATGGAGCACCAAAGTTTTGCCTTTGACAACAAACTCACAGATAAAACACGTATGTTGAATTGTTTGTGTCACCTATCTTGTTAATTATGGAGATAGAAGCCTTTGAAAGGTGGAAAAAAAAGCTTTTGCCCTCATTCACTCTTTGACCTGAGCTCTGTTCATGAGTAAATATCTTAAAAGGTCACTCAATTTTGAGAAATTATTTAGCAAAGTCATTGAACTTTGCTACATATTAATAAAATCATTCAACCTTGGTCTTTACTCTCATAAAATCACTCAACTAAATATGTCATCAAAAAAATATGACCTGACAATATTAATTAATTTTTTTATGCTATGTAGACATGGACCCCACAAATTAAAAAAAAATCATATTTTAATACCTCAACATCCACCTACCAATCCTTCATTTAAAACTCATTTTCTTTGTTGTTTCTACCTTATCTTTATGTGTGCTCTTATTCTTTTTCTTGAAATTATTTTCTTATTTATTTATTGCACTGTCCTTCTTTTTAGCTTCTACAATCTTTCTTTTCGGCTCTATTTTCTTATCTTTCTACTTTGTTTACGTATATCTATTTAATAGATAAGACTTACTCATACAAGATATTTACACCAAATCAATACGTATGAATTTTATTATAATTAAGAAATAAATAAAATAAAAATACATATTAATTAATCATAATTAAAGAATATATAGAAACACGTGAATGTTATTATTGGTCTGGCTTAAAGGAAGAGGCCACATAGGACCGGTTGGACCCTTTCCCTTTGTAAGCAAACAACAACAACAATTTTTTGGTTAATATACGTTGGAACTAAGGTTAAAAATAAATCTGTTGGCATTGTGTTCAATGAGTCAATTGAAATTTAACAACTTAGCTCTCATGTAAAGTGTCTAAAGTAGTAGATTAATTTTTATACATTAAATTTTAGAAAAAACTAAAATGTATATCCAAAATTAAAGTATGAATTTATTTTATTTGTGGGGTCCATGTCTATATGGCATTAAAAAATGATTAATATTGCCATGTCAAATTTCTTTGATGACACATTTAGTTGAGTGATTTTATGAGAGTAAAGGCCAAAGTTGAGTGATTTTATTGATATGTAGCAAAGTTTAATGACTTTGCCACATAATTACTCAAAGTTAAGTGACCTTTTGAGATATTTACTCCTCTGTTCATATAGCCTCACAACTTGTTTCATAGTAATTAACTTAATTGCACTACCTTTCCATTGAAGATAACAATATCATCTGCACAGGTCAGGTGTAGGGGTGCCAAACGGGTGGGTTTAGTTGATTTGGGTAGGTTGAAAATGGTTTGAACAAAAATGGGTTGGATTTCAACCCGCCCATATTTCATGTGGGTAAAATATGGATTGGTTATGGGTTAGCCCATATTATATAACTGCAATATTATTTCAAACGTAATAATTTTTTCATTTATTTATTATCAAATATTATGAAATAGAAAATTCGGGGGTGGGGGGAGGGGTAAGAAGTTTTTTTTCCGTTTTTTATAATTTTTTTATAAAAGTAAAATATAGGATGAAATAGAAAGTGTGTGTGGGTGGGGTAAGAAAAAATTTCTCACTTTTATAATATTTTTATAAAAGTAAGATAAAATATATGAAATAGAAAATGTGTGTGTTGACTTTTTATATATATTTTTTTAATAAAAGTAAGATAAAATATTCGAAATAGAAAGAATGTGTGTGGGGTGGGGGGGGGGTGGGGTTTGTAAGAAAAAAATTCTCACTTTTTATAAATTTTAATAAAATTAAGATAAAATATATGAAATAGAAATGTGAGGGAGGGGGTGCATTGGTGTGCTTTTTATCGATCCGGAAAATATTTTTCCTTAAATTTTAAGGAATATATTTTCTTCTATTTTGAGAAAAATGAGTTGTTGTTGGGTTTAGTGAGTTTATATATGAGTACCCATATTTTTACATTTTTTTGCACGGATTTCCCTTCAAAGGTGCTGGTCTTTAATTTTGCCTTCTCTTAAAAAAGTGGCTGAAAATAACTCGAGGTTCTGGATTTGAACCTCCGCTCAGTCAAAAACAAAAAATCGCAAGGCAAGGCTAGGCTTCGCGAAAAGTCTGTCTTACTTTTTTTTTTTTCTTTTTGCCTTAAGGCAGAGTTTTTTTTTTTTTTTTTTTTTTTTTAATTCTGTTGGAATTCTACTTTTGCAACGAAACTCTGCCTTGCGATTTTTTTTTTTTTTTTACTAAGCCGGGATTCAAACCCAAAACCTCGGGGTATTTCAGGCGAAGGACAAAAATTAAAGACTAGCAATTTGAGGGCCAAAAATGAAAGACCACCCCCGAATAAGGTCAATCATACAAATTGCCCTGGGTTAAGAAGAGACTTGAAGCCCATATTTACCCAACTGAAATATGAGTGACCCAACTCACTAAAATGTGATTAAATGGGCTAATTTTCTAAATATAAGCTTAAATTGCCACCTCTAGTCAGGTGGTTAAATTTGAGTCCTCTAGTATTTATGGAGATAGGCACAAAACAAATTTGGGGTTACTGTACAAATTATTCAACAATCTGGATAGCACTTCAGCACGCACCCAAAATGAATAAGGAGGATCTTCCTGTATTAGATCTTATAAAGATGTGATGAATCATTTATTGCTCCGTCGTCCCAAATTAGTTGTCACATTTTGTTGCTCGACAGTAAATGTAAACTTTGATTCAATATTTTAAAATATATTTTTTCATTAAATTGACTAGAAAAAGTTGCAACTTTTAGTACTTTTCATATAGTTTTTAAATATCTACATTTTACTTATAAAATCTTGAGTTGATCTAATCTAATTTAGCTTCAAATATTAGTCAAATTGATTCTCGAGAAACGAACATGACAACTAATGTGAGACAGAGAGGAGTATAAATGTCCATGACGTTTATAACGGATATATATACCATCTTCTTGGGGAAAACTCACAACTATGCACTTTACGATTGCAATATAAAATTAAAAAAAAAAAAAAAAAAAAAAAAAAAAAACGATTGCAATTTTTTGAAAATAAACCATAGTGTCAAGACTTATCGGAATTCAACCACTCTTTCATGTAGAAATAATATTTGAATAAAAATACCCAACTTAAAAAACGACAAAGATCCACTTATTTGAACTTATAAAAACTGAACTCCACTAAAAATCTACACTAATGCTTAATTTTTGTTAACTTGAGTATCTTAATATCGAGTAATTTAAAAGTCATGGGATTTAGTTTATAAGTTAAAAAATGAATAGAAATATGGCAGATAATGTTTTCTACTTTCAATAAATAAAGCGAAACGCAAGATATTAATTCGCTTTAGTAACTCTCTTTTCTTTATTGATGTTCAAGTACGTACATTCACTTCATTCTTATTTTTAATGACGTTTTGCAAGTGTTTGTATATTAATTAATGGTAATTTCAATAGTAGTATTGACCATTGTATTAATACCTTCGGGCTTCAAGGTACCTATATAATCTCCTTCCTATGCAGATATTTTCATAGTACCTCAAATATTCATACAATCTGAGTAATATCTTAGCACTTTTTGATGGCTAGTCCAACATTCAGCCTCACAAAACAAAGACCACGAAAGCAAAGTAAGATATTTCTCTTCCTAATTCTTGATTAAGAAAATCAAGTATTCATATATATTTAATTTTGAGCCAACAATGGAAGTCCTTGTGACTAGTATTCGTCACAAAAACCATCCATTTTGGTGAACACAGTGATGTCGCCATAAAACTATTGTTTATATTAGAGATTGTATGGGTTGCCACAAAAGTTTCATTTCTAATAGTGACGTTGTTGGGAGCAGGGGTAGAGTTACTAATTGAAGGGGGCTTAATTGAATCCCCTTCATTAAAAAGTAATACCGGTGAAGCAGGATAAACACAATTATATATATGTAATAATGTAGTAATAGTGGTGGTTTTAAAATTGGTTTAGGTCACACATTTAAATCCTAAATGTTACATTTTAGTAGATTTTTAAATATCCCCTTGATAGAATTCCATCTCCGTCAATATTGATCGGAAGGCTACATTTTTTTTACGGCTCTTCATAATTTTTATTGTGGTTTAATGTCTCATTCTTTTTTACTAACAATATGCTATTCTTTTTTTTTTTTTTTTTTTTTGCAGTGCTAACTGTAGGTGCAAAAATGACATGCAAGTTTGTGCTTGTTGTTGTTGTGGGAGTTCTAGTGCAAACTTCCTCTGCAAGGAAACTTCTTGAGGATCCATTATTACCCAATTTACCTAACTTCAACGGTGGATTTGACCAAATTTTAGGTGGTCTTGGCGGCGGTGGTGGTGGTGGTGGAGGTGGAGGTGGAGGTGGAGGAGGAAGTAATGGTGGATTTGGTGCTGGCTTCGGATTTGGCGAAGGTCACGGATCAGGTGCAATTGGCGGATTTGACCAAATTGTGGGAGGTCTTGTTGGCGGTGGTGGTGGTGGCGGCGGCGGCGGCGGAGGTGGAGGTGGAGGAGGTAGCGATGGTGGATTTGGTTCCGGCTTTGGATATGGCGAGGGTCATGGATCAGGTGCAAACGGTAGCGGCGGTAGTGGTGGTGGTGGTGGAGGTGGAGGTGGCGGCGGTGGTGGTCAAGACGGTGGTAGTGGTTTTGGGGCCGGAGCAGGATGGGGCCAAGGTGGTGGTGGAAATTGATCCCACCAATTGCTCAAATAAATCTTTTAATATAATAAGTGAAAAGCACATTAAAAGCAAGTAATTTGCTATAGGGATTTTGTTTTTGTCCTAATTGCTAATTACACTATTTAGCGTGCTATGGCTAGTGGCTCTTGAATAAACATTTTGATTATTAGATACATGGTAACAATGTTCGACTTGATGTACATCTACTCTTGTTTTGTTTTTACCACATTATTAATCATTATAATAGATGATACAATTTTTCAATCCATAACACCAAATATGCAATATGATGCAGTAGGGGAATCATAATAGTTCAATTGGTTGACTATCTAAACTTTCACTTTGTTGGTGAAGGTTCAATTCCCCGCCTTGTACCGCTCCCCTATTTCCCCTTCCCCACCCCCATTTTTTTTTATAAAAAAGAAGTAATATGATGCAGTAATATTAATAAGATTATCTTTTGAAGCAAAAAAATGACCAATTTTCTGTTCCGTCAATTCCATTCTCCTCTGAAGAGAAGAGAAAATCCGTTCATCATTCTCTTTATTGGAACTAAGGGAGCAATATATACAATCAGATCAAGGATTTAAAGCTTCATTGGTTCTTACATCGATCTCAAATTAATATATCAATATTTATAAATTTTGTTTGACAGCTACAACTTGTTACCAATTTTTATCTATTTATCTTGTAAGTTGTTCACAAGTTTTGTTGGACCAACATAACTTGATACTATCTTTATTCTACATGTTTGTTAAATAATTCACAAGTTTTATCGAGGAACAAATCTTGATTATGTTGTTCAATTATTCACAAGTTTTCTTGGCGAGCGGCCACAGAGTTACTATCTTCATTATACCTAATTTGTTAATTTGGATGGGAAATTTTTGACTTTGTTATTTAATTGTTTGTAAGTTTTGCCGAGCAGCCACAACTCGGTAGTATCTTCTTTATGCCTTCACAAGTTTTGCCGAATGAATAAATCTTGATGTGTTGTTCAATTGTTCACAAGTTTCGCTTGGCATCTATAACTTCATACTATTTTCATTCTACTTATCTTTTTAATTGTTCATAAGTTTTTGCTGCCCCAACTTGTTCTTATTTTCATTTTACCTATCTTGTTAAATTGTTCACAAGTTCTGCAGGATAGGTAAATCTTGCATGTATTTTTAACAATTGTTCACAAGTTTTATTGGAGGGGTAAAATTTGGTATTCCCTCTTCCAAGTTATGTGACACTTTTCGCTTTTCGAGAGTCAATTTAACTAAACTTTGAAGCTAAATTGGATTAGATTAACTCAATATTTTAGGATTATAATTTATATATTTGAAAACTACATGAAAAGTACTATAAGTTGCAATTTTTCTCATATCAATTTGATGAAAAACACATCTTAAAATGCTGGTCAAAGTTCGCTTGAATCTCGGGGCACGAAAAATGTAACATAAATTGCAACATAGGGAGTATTATTTTTATTCTGTTGTTAAATTGTTCACAAATTTTGCCAGATGAACCATCTATCACGCCACCTTTTGACAAATTTAAAGCCCTTAATTTATACTCACTCTGTTTCAATCTGTTTGTCTTACTTTTCTTATTAGCACGTTTAAAAAAGAATGTCTCAATTCTTTTTTGGCAACACTTTAATTTTAACTTTCACATGACCAGTTTAAGACTACAAGATTAAATGACATTTTAGTACATATTATATATCTTTAATTTAGACCACAAGATTAAGAAGTCATCTTTACTTTCTTAAACTTCATGTCAAGTCAAAGACAGACAAACAAATTGAAACGGAGAGAGTAATAATCTTAATTACAAAATTGGGACCTTCTTGTTGAGTCTCAAGTTACCTACTTTAATTTTCTTTTCCCCCAATTGTAAATATGCTAATAAACAAGTCACTTTGAGAAAAATTACTAGTTAGAGATTACCTTATATACATTGTCATCGAAAAGATATTTCCATAATAGGTTATATTTTTAAAAAAGGCAAATTATCTACTACAACAAGTAAAGATAATCTAAGATGTTAAATTTTCTTGTATCGTTATTGAATATTAGTTAAACTCAGTTTTATGCAGGGCGAAATTCATTCACACCCCTAACTTTGCTATAAAAATCAAACTCCGCTTTAACTTTGAACAATAAACATTATTCTCCCCCTTCAAGAATAATAACAAAATCACTCAATTTTGCCTAACTATCACATAAAGTCACTAATTATAATCATGCACAAGAAGTATTATCAACTGCTAGTGATTTTCCGTGATATATAGACTAAATTGAGTGACTTTTTAGTCACAAATTTTCTTAACGACATCTAGATATATTCATATATTTAGCTAATATTTAGTGATTTTCATCACAAAGAATAGGTTCGTGACCTTGATGTAATATAATAAAATAAAAGTTGAATAAATTGAGTAATTAACTCAATCCGTTGATTCACGGCCGTCTCCAACAAAACGTTCATAATCTACATTTTTACTGCATACAATATCAAACCGATAAAATTAAAGTTACACTAATGCTGAACTTGGTTATCTAAATGTCGAGTAATTAAGTCATTGGATTTTGAGATTTCCATAAGTTCAAAATGAAAAACATAATTTTGTTGCTACTTTCAGTAAATAAAGCGAAACGCAAGATATAGTTTCCTTTTAGTAACTCTCTTTTCTTTATTGATGTTCAGTTCATTCTCCTTTTTTGGTTTCCGTTTTGCAAGAGTTAATTAATTAATAGTACTTTCACTAATTGTCACTGACCGATATTCCATTAATACAATCAGGCTTCAATTCAAGGTACCTATATAATCTCCTAACTATGCAGATATCTTCATAGTACCTCAAAACTCAAAAGATTAAGGGGTTAAATGAAATTTATACATTCATATTTATCATATAATTTCAATACAATCAGGCTTCAATTCAAGGTACCTATATAAGACTAAGGGGGTTTATCATCTCATTCAAAGGTGAATGATGTACGTATTGTTTTCCAAACTAAAAAGATTAAGGGGTTAAATGAAATTTATACATTCATATTTATCATATAATTTCAATAGCAGTCTTTTAACGCATGTTAAAAAAACGTTTATGACAAATACACCATTTATCGGGGAAAATTCACAAATAGTCACTGCACTATTGCTATTTGAAAATATCACTCATTCACTTTTAACAATGTCTATATCGATTTATGACTAAGAAATAATAAATGAAGTGTTTAATTTACCATAATATCCATATTAATTGGTGTATAGTCTTAATGAATTTGAAATGAGTAATTAATGCTAAGAGTAAAATAGGAAAATTAAATTATTTTCTCTTGATATGTAAAAATGAACAACCAAAAATGCAAATTTATATTTAGAATAGTGAACAAGTAAAAGTGAACTGAAGGATAAGTCACTAGCGTCAAAACTAATCGAAATGTAGCCATTTTTCATGCAGAAAGAATATTTGAACAAAAGTACCTCCAAATTTAAAAAACGACAAGAATCCGCTTACGTATCTTTTCCCTTTTTTCGAACTGCACCTGCACGACAACTGTTCTAAAAGTTTTAAGTTACAAAAACTGAACTCCACTAAAATCTGCACCAATCTTAATTTTTGCTGATCTTGATTATCTAAATGTCGAGTAATTATGTCATTGGAATTTAAGACTTAAAAGTTCAAATTGGAATGCATGTACTTGTGTGGAAAATAATGTTTTTTCTACTTTCAATAAATAAGGCGAAACGCAAGAGATGATTTCCTTTAGTAACTCTCTCCTTTCTTTATTGATGTTCAACTAATTCAGTCTATTTCCTCTCGTTTTTGTTTTTTCCGTTTTGCAAGTGTTAATTAATGGTATACTTTCAATACTATTCACTGACCATTTCATTAATATTGTACCTTCATTCTTCAAGCAAAGGTACCTATATAACCTTCTTCCTATGCAAATATTTTCACAGTACTTTCAATAAATCATACTACAGTATAAGTAATATTTTAGCATTTTCATGGCTACTCAAGCATCCCGCCTCACAAAACAAAGACCACGAAAGCAAAGTAAGATCATATATTCCACATCATTCTTCATGATGTGCCATATAGATAGGGTGGATCTAGCCTGTTCACAATACTATTGCATCAGTGGCGGAGCCAGGATTTCCGCCGAGGGAGTTCAAAATATAAAAAAATAAACATACGAAAAAGTCTAAGGGGGTTCAACATCTACTATATATACATAAAAAATAAATTTAACCTTGTAAAAAACGAATTTTTTTTTTCTATTTTTTTTTTTAAAAACTATGGCTATATAGAGCACTGCATGATCGCATGCATTACAATGAGTCAAAATTTAATATAACGTTGATGCACTTGTCACCAACATTCCAATTTGTTGATGCACTTTCTCATCAACCTTCAATTGTTGAAGCACTTTGTCTATATATATATATATATATATATTTTTAACTATGCATATATAGTTTGAGCCTTCAATGGAAGTCATAGTGATTGGTGTTCGCCACAAAAAACATCCAATTTTGTGGTGATTAATGGTGATGTTGCCAAAAAACTCTTGTTTCTATTGGCGACTGCATGCGTTGCCACAAAAAGTCGGCACATTTCTTACAGTAGTTGTCGGAAATGGAGCTACTTATTGAAAGGGATTCAACTGAATCTCCTATATGTGTGAAAAATAACACCAAGCAAATAGGATTATACACACACACGATAACATGAATCGTTTAGAGAAACATTTAATGTAGCAATAAAGGTGGTTTAGAAATTGGTTTAGGTAGCACATCCAGGTGTAACATTTTTGTACTTAATTTTTTAAAACTCCCTCTATAGAATTCCTAGCTCCGCCATTGATAAAGTTGTATTTTTACTACCCTTTCATAATTTTTCATTGTGGTTTAAGTCTCATTTTAAAGACTAACAATATGCTATTTTTTTTGTCCAGTGCTAAATCTAGATGCAAAGATGAGATGCAAGTTGATGCTTGTTGTTGTTACGGAGTTCTAGTGCAAACTTCCTCTGCAAGAAAGCTTCTCGAGAATCCATTATTACCTAACTTCAACGGTGGATTTGACCAAATTTTAGGAGGTCTTGGTGGTGGTGGCGGTGGCGGTGGCAGTGGTGGCGGAGGAGGAGGTACTAATGGTGGATTTGGTTCTGGCTTCGGATTTGGCGAGGGTCATGGATCGGGTGCAAATAGCGGATTTGACCAAATTGTAGGAGGTCTTGTTGGTGGCGGTGGTGGTGGTGGTGGTGGTGGAGGTGGAGGTGGAGGAGGTAGTGATGGTGGATTTGGTTCTGGCTTTGGATATGGCGGGGGTCATGGATCGGGTGCAAATGGAAGCGGTGGCGGTGGAGGTGGAGGTGGAGGTGGCGGCGGCGGCGGTCAAAATGGTGGTAGTGGTTTTGGCGGCGGAGCAGGATGGGGCCATGGTGGTGGTGGCAATTGATCCCACCATTTGCTCAAATATATTATTTAATATAATAAGTCAACTTTCTATTTTTCCCTAATATTTAGTGTGCTATGACCAGTGATTCTTGAATAAAATTTTGCTACTACAAATTGTGGCAATGTTTACATGATGTAATTCTACTATTGTTTTCACCGATTCAGCTATTATAGTAATGAATATTTTCAGATGATCAAGAAGTCCCCCATTCAAACTATAGAATATGAGTTCATGTTTTGTGTCGAAGAATATCTATAGAATACATATTTCTATTGTATTAGAAGGAAAAAAAGAGGAGGAGGATTCTATTAGTTGCCTTTTGTTTTTACATTGAAAAATATTAAATAAATTTGATATCTTTCATAAGCTACGTGACTTAAAACATCCCGGCAAATATATTTTATCTCATTGGGCGTATCTTCACTCCTTAATAAATCTTCTTCATGTTTGTAACTTTTGTTCGCAAAAATATCCACACATTTGTTTGCCTCCCTCCATATGTGTATAATAATAAATATGTTAATCTTAATAAGATCAATCTCGTTACATACGTAAACAATCAAAAAGATGCACATTCTCTAACAACTCAAGATTTTCTTCATTAGACCCGAGTCTACGTTGTGCGGAAAGGTACATAATTTTCCAAGGATTATGTTTGCATAACTTTTAAAAATAGGAACAAAATTTAAATGGTGGCCTAAAAGAGGACATCCACGTAAGTTAGCCTGTCGAGTAAAATATGATTAAGCCCTTCTCCTCTCTTTCAACAAAATGGCGCTCTCATCATGTAATTATTCTCCTACTTCTCTATGCTACATTTCTACTGTAAAGCAACCTTGTAAACAAGCTCTTTCGACGAAATTTAAGAATAATGAAATCCACTTATCTCCCCCACGACCCTTCACTTATTAAATCGACGCGTTCACATGTTGCATCTGAGAAAAACGACAATTACATTCAATAGTAATATTTCAGCTGATGAACTAAATGATGAAGCACGAGTCATGAGGAAAGAAGGATTCGTGTACGGGTCATTTTGTGCCATTTGTGGTGGTTCTATTTTCCTGCTAGCCGAAACCGCCATTTGTGGCCTTATAAATTGGGCAACATTTTTTGGTATTTTTTTGACGTTATGGCAATTGTGGATTAAAAGGGGAAATCCACCTGCAAGGCGAGTTATTAAAGCAACTGCTACCGTCTTGTGTGTGAGCGAAATCGCGATGTGGGTGTTCGACGTACCATTATTGGCTTAGTGTTTTTCTTCGAAAGAAGGTTGATCAGGTTTTTGTTGTATCTATCACTCTTTTTTTATAAAAAATATATAATTGGGCGAAAAATATATGAAAATCGGCTTGGGTTTTGACCGCCCACCTAACCCGGCTCCCGGCCCCCAACCGTGTGAGAGGATGGTGGGGCCATTATTGGTTTAGTGGAAAAAATTAAGGGGCTGGGTTGGACATGCCATTTAGCCCTGTAGCCCGACCCACCAACAGCCCGGGTTCTAGCCCACCGGGGGCCCTGCCCGGCCCACTTTGAATTAATTTTTTTTAAAACAAAAAAATCATAAATAGGCATTTTTACATATATATGACAGATTTCGTAACTTCCATCATTTCTTCTTTTTTCTCCTATTTGTTGTAAAAAATAAGTTGGTAACACCAAAAATTATGGCAGCAGAGAAAATATCTTTTCGTGAACACGATTCAAGCAAATTAATATAATAACACTATTGAGCAACATGGATATTATTATAAAAATAATCAATTAGCATAATTAAAAGGAAGATAGTTATGTCAAAATGTTGTGTCATCAGTCATCCCTATGATAGATGAGTTTACAGAATCATTAAAATGAAATAAAAGAATCAACTCACAGAGAAATTGAAAGATAGATTGTGATGAAGTACGAAAATGTAGAACAACCAATGTCTAAGATCTTATTAGTTTCAAATATTTTATATATAATAATAATTAAATATTTTTTAGCGTATTTGAAATGTCTCCGCTCATGATGGAGAGGCGACAATATGCACATGACATTAGGACTTAGGATCAGATGAGATAATTAAATTAAGAACTTTGGTTTAGTATCACAACTCATGTGCATTGTTCCCATTTAATTACTGTGTGATTTCATCGCAACTTTTTTTTTTTTTTTTTTTTTTTGTTAAAAAGATTAGCTTATTTATAGCAAAAAAAAAGTTCCTAATTTATGTGTATCTTGTAGATGTTAATGGTATATTTGTGTATATCTTGAATATGTTGTTGGAATGAAGACTCCCAATGGCTATTTAAGTGCTAAAAATTATAAAAAATTGAGAATGTGATACAAGACTACATAAGTAATTTAAAATAAAACTTCAAACTTACATTGTTAACATTGCAAATTCAAAACATACAAACTTGAACGGTTAACTTATTACAAATGAAAAGTTCAAAACGCTAACTTATCGATGGAGAAATTTAAATGGAGAAATTTAAAGAAGAGATAAACTTCTAAGTTCAATTTTGTGCCTTTTGTCCAAGTGCCTACGTAACGGACCGGTACCCCCAAAAACCAGTTCGGACTTATGGAGATATATTTGACCACAATGTTGACATTTAACATGTTCCTCTCAAAATGCAACCACACCGGACTTGAAATTAATCTTCGGACTGGAGGAGGAGGTAGAGGATTATCATTTTCGAATAAATTTAAATTTTGAAATTTGAACTTGGAAGTTGGAAGAGAGAGAGAGAGAGAGAGAGAGAGAGAGAGAGAGAGATTTTGATGAGTAGGAAATTTAAGGAAAGAGGAGAGTAAGGAATTGTGAGATAATATGGAGAAGAATGAATGGTATTTATAGATTGAAAATAGGGCCAAAGTAATTTCCAAAGTAATTTAAGGAACTTGATGGTTAAAATAAAGTTGACAACAACTAGATTTTAAAGTATCAAACTTAATAAATTTTAGTATTAGATTTTTTTTAAAATAACTAAAATCCGGCCCGGCCCACTTAGCCCACTATGTACCCTTACCCGGGTAGGGGCTGGGCCGGACACCCCTTTCCCTCCTCCAACCCGGCCCACTAACTATGGCACGGCCCGGCCCCATGTGACCCGCATTTATATGGCCCGGCCCGACCCGACCCACTTGACAGGCTTAATCACTATATTTGTTTTTCAATAGTACTGAAAAGAAACGGAGGACTTGAATATTGACGCTAGCTAGCCCCAAATACTGGCGGGGCCATAAATATACACACTTGTGTAAAAGTCCAACTTATGTTAACTTCCTGATTATGAAATAAAATGAACATTTAGTCTCAATGAGATGGCTGACCTTTGGTTAAATATATACACACACACTGTAATGAATCCATATTGTATTGAAATAGATAATTAGAATTACAAGTACAATTATAAAAGTTCATCTCTAAATTAGTTATCAAAAAAAATATAAAAAGAAGAAGAGAGGGAGGTTCCAGAATTAATCTAAGCAACTAAGAAATTAAGAGACAATTTCATAAAGATAACCCTAATGGAATAGTTCCCCTTCTATATATAGTCATCTTCACACATAGTGCACATGCTCCTTTTAACCAGGGTCCCAAAGATAATTTGACAATATCCCATTGATCTCCTCCCATACATTAGTTAGGTTTATAACACACACACTTGCTATTGCTTGCAGGAGATGATTTTTTTTTTCTTTAATTGTTTTTGCTTAGAACAAGATAAACAAGTGGACCCGCGGGGATCATCAAATTTCATGAATGGTACTATTTCCTCCCTATGTTTCAACATATTGCGACATAGAACCCATTTGATTTAGCTGATAATCATCGAAGTGTTTAAAAACAGTTTAGATTATAAAACTAATTCTATAAATAAACAATTACGCGTTTGGATAAAAATACTAAGTTGATAATAAGAAGTTAATTTGTTGATAAGCATTTTTTATATATTAAAATGACTCAAACTTCTTTAAAGCTGCTTATGAAAACTATAAAATTTTAAAAGTATTTTACTTAAAAAGAAAAAAAAAAGATGAATGATGAAACTAGAATAAAGTGATAGTTTTATGAAGAGCATTTCGAATATTATAAATATTTGCGATAAAGCTGCAGAAGATTTGATCAAACTAGAAGTGCTTGCAAACTGTAAAACCATATAGCTCCCACCAGTGGCGGAGCTAGGAATTTTGTCAAGGGTGTTCGAATTCATATAATCTATATATTAAGCGGGTTCAATATGTAATATATGTTTGTAATACGTAATAATTGACATGTCTACGCAGCATATTTTTTCGGCGAAGGGTGTTCGGTTGAACACCCTTGCCGGCCTGTGGCTCCGCCACTGGTTCCCACTTACTCCAGGGATTGATGTAGTGTACAAGAACCTGTATATGCATGAGTCAAAAGATTTACTAAAT
The DNA here is from genome assembly GCF_029784015.1 of Lycium ferocissimum. Classification (NCBI taxonomy): domain Eukaryota; kingdom Viridiplantae; phylum Streptophyta; class Magnoliopsida; order Solanales; family Solanaceae; genus Lycium; species Lycium ferocissimum. The sequence goes on along the minus strand of NW_026716861.1, from coordinate 41,788 downwards.
AAATATAAATAATAGATTTTGAACCAAGCAAATCAAATAAATCATGGTACAATTTTAAACTGGTGTTGATAAAGTTCAAATCCTAAACCCGTCTATCTTAGTCAATAGTATATTTTATCTCTATCCCCATAAGAAAGTGATTGTCGCAGTTTGAACCTTTTGAAAGAATTAATGCATAATGAGCCCTTGCTGGCATTGTAGATTGTTATATCGCGCATATCCTCATTTTTGCATTGTATTTGTCCCATCCTGTTACGAAATTTCTTTACTATTACATTTTTTAGTGCGCATTTGAGATTTGAACTTTCTACTTTCGGAATTTTGATTTGCTGGGTCAAAGCAATTGTATTTTATTTATTTAATGATTTTTTAACACATATACAAGGTTTCAAACAAAAATAACTGGGACGAATGGACGTCCCACAACTTTGGGTTATAAAAAAAATAATTCTTTTAATATTCATATCAAAGGACTACTAAAAAACAAAAATGAAATTAGCGACAGACAAATTATATAGCTAAACATCAAAATTCACGATATCTTAACCATAGATTATAAAAAGAAATTATTAGCAACGACCAACTTAGTGATAGATTAGCAACAAATTAAGTTTGTAGCTATTTTTTTTTTTTTGGTAGTTAGTACTTAGTATACTTCGTACTTATTCAACACGTGAACATGGTCCAGTGTACTTCTAGTATATAGTATATATCTGAAAGAAAAATCTCAGCCAAGAGATATTCGATATCCACATGGCATAGCAAGGGCCTCATTCTTTCACTATAAAAAAAATCACAAGGGGAAATCCAAATCCAAAAGCAGGAACCAATCAGCTTCTGCTTAGGTGTACACTATGTGATCATGAAAATCCATTAATTTTCATATAAATACCTTCCTTCCCAAGCTATTAATATATAGTACACTTCTCAATAGTGCAAAATTAGCATCACCACAAACAAAAAGAAAAAAAGGCTAAAATGGCTACTTCTGGAATTCAACAATCTGCATTTGCTGGCCAAACAGCTCTTAAGTCACAGAATGAACTCGTTAGGAAGATTGGTAGCTTTGGTGGAGGACGTTTCACAATGAGACGAACTGTCAAAAGTGCCCCTCAAAGCATTTGGTAATTTCTTTCTCTATGAAATTATTCATTATTATTATTATTATTATTATTATTATTATTATTATTATTATTATTATTATTATTATTATTATTATTATTATAAGAAATGGGTTCAAGGCAAATTCTTTCTATAGTCATGTTGAGAAAGCACATGTGACATAGAAACGGATGTATTATGGACATGAGTAGTTGGATTATTCATAAGGACAACTCAGTGCACTAGACTGATTCTATTATTCGTGAGGTCCAAGAAGGGTTCAAACCATATTGAGTTTAATGAATGCTACCTATCTTGCATTTATTCAAAATGTGATTTCACTATTTAAACCTGTACCGTCCTCGTCACACGACAACAATCCATTGCGTCAAGGCTCCCTTTGGTGTCATTTATTTAAATACACCAAAAACTAAAAAGAATCGTTTGTAAATACCATTGTTGAATCAATATTTCCCGCGAAAGAAGTAGTATGTAATTTGGTGAAATCCAGTGATGATGATATGAATATAATGAAAAAAATTGTGGCTTGCTGAAACAGGTACGGAGAAGACAGACCAAAGTACTTGGGACCATTCTCTGAGCAAACTCCATCATACTTGACTGGTGAGTTTCCAGGTGACTATGGGTGGGACACTGCCGGACTCTCTGCTGATCCAGAGACATTCGCCAGAAACCGTGAGCTTGAGGTGATCCATTGCCGATGGGCTATGCTTGGCGCTTTGGGATGTGTCTTCCCTGAAATCTTATCTAAGAATGGTGTTACATTCGGTGAGGCAGTTTGGTTCAAGGCTGGATCTCAGATTTTCTCAGAAGGAGGTCTTGATTACCTTGGTAACCCAAACCTCGTCCACGCCCAGAGCATCCTCGCTATCTGGGCCTGCCAAGTTGTCCTTATGGGCTTTGTGGAAGGATACAGAGTTGGTGGAGGCCCACTAGGTGAAGGCCTTGACAAGATCTACCCCGGAGGTGCCTTTGACCCTCTTGGCCTCGCTGATGATCCAGAGGCATTTGCTGAGTTGAAGGTCAAGGAAATCAAGAATGGACGATTGGCTATGTTCTCAATGTTTGGTTTCTTTGTTCAAGCTATTGTCACGGGAAAGGGACCAATTGAGAACCTTTTTGACCACGTCGCTGACCCTGTGGCTAACAATGCTTGGGCTTTTGCTACAAACTTTGTACCCGGAAAATGAATTTAGTAATGTATAAAAATTGTGGGCTACTCCATGTTGTTAATTCATATGCAAGAGCCAAGAATTACATCTTCTCCAATTCATTCTCTAAGTCTCTCGATGATATTCGTCAGAAGCTACCTCTGATTTGGAGCTATAATTTATAGTATAATTCTATATTATACATACCACGAACATTTTGAGAATGATGCTAACTAATTAATAAGATTGGAATATAAAAAGCCTATATTGCAAGAAATCAGTGATGAGTTGCACTGCTTATGACTTCCAACAAAACAAGATTCTTGTTAATTCAGAAACATAATATATATGGATATCTACCAGAAAAGAGTAGGAACTAGACTTCCATAGGATATCAACGTGAATGAGCTTAAGTTCTATGCACTCTCAGTATAAAAAGTATATCAACGTGAACGAGCTCAAGTTCTATGCACTCTCAGTATAAAAAGTATTTACAGAATCACTTCGTAAATCTCCACGTTAAGCGTTACTTGGGAAACTGGTAAAAATAGTGACTGACTAGCTATAATAGGCTAAACTACAACTGATATGATGTGTTTATTACAAATGAAGAGAAGTATCAATCTCAGAGTTTTTGTACTTATATTTAGGTTTCAATTCCTCCACGAAAGTTGAGTCTTTCCGACTTGGAAGCCTGTGTGTTTGCAGTTCAAGCTGAGTTCAAGAAAGAGCTGATCTTGATCAGATTCCAGTATTTCCAATTGAAAAATTAGTTTGTGAGTGAGTTCTGGCTTGACATGGGCATAATTCTTGGTTTGTGTCATCACTTGAGGCTGTGAGAACAATTTTATTGTTCTGTTTTCTCTCTGCTCTCTTGCTCTTTCTAATTGCCTGAATCTTTCTTGTAGTAGTGCAATTGAAGGACCTGTAATATAAGTACGATCCATGAAGGAGGAGTAGGAGCTCGCTTTAGGGGCGGAATTAAAGCAAGGAAATTAGTTCATGCCACGACGATCTTTATGGAAGGATAATTTGTGTAGTGCATTGCTTTTGAGAATGAAGAAGAAGAGAACTCTTTTTTTTTTTTTTTTTAACAGGAAAACTTGATCACGTAGATCTACGAACTAGTTCGCTCACCTCCAAAATGTGAGAATGGTAGCAGATTTTGTTGGTATTAAGGGCTTAAAATGTTGCATATATAGGAAGTGAATATGGTTGGTTTTTGACATTTTGTTTATTGAAATTTCAGCCATGATGTAGGAGGGAGCCGAACAGGCGACTAAGGAACAAAGTCCAAAAAATAAATGTTAGAATACATATGTTAAAGGTGGCTAGTTTGATGCAAAGAAAGCAGTATGATTTTCTTTGGAAGAGGAAAATGGCAAGGGGAAGTGTCCAAATGGAGGAGTGTAGCACTTGGAAGGTTGTACATGTTTGTAGGAATGAAGGGTTGGGTATGTTATGTCTTAATTGTCTTTGTCGGCTTTTCTTGGACTGACAATGTGAATAATTTTTATATTATAGATGTAGTATAAGTAACTGGGATTTGCTTGCCTTATTTGTTAAAGAAGAACATGAAATTTGCCAAAAGTTTAAGCCATTTAACATCCTTTTAGGGGATCAGAGAATCTTTTGCATCCTGCTTTGAATTGCTTCTTCTTATGTCGAGGGTCTACCGGAAACAACCTTTCTACCTTGAGAAGGTAGAGGTGAGGTCTGCATACACTCTACCCTCCCAAACCCCACTTTGTGGGATTTCACTGGGTATGTTGTTGTTGTAGAGAATATTGACGATTTTGAGGCCTCGTACTATTTCTACAATGAAGGAATTAGTAGACGCATATCATCCATCAGCTTTAAATGTTCAACCGGTTGGACCCCAAGATGAAGTGTCTAAACGAAAAATTGTGTCTAAGTTTAGGAGCTCGTTTATGTATAGATGCTTATGTGAAACGAGGTACACATGTAGAATGTCTCGAGATACACATATAAAGTTTCTTATTTGTTCGAAAAATGATTTTTTCCCCTTTCTTTTGGGTGTTTGGTCTGTTCATAATAAACTTATGACATAAAGATGACATAAAGACAAACAAACTTGTATAGAGATACTATTATAACTTGTGTTCTAATGTTATATTATTCCATTATACAAAATTTCAAGTTCTTTCCAATGCAAGTTACTTCCTCCGTCCCATAATAAGTGTCACCTTTGTCAAAAACACGCATATTAAGAAACCAATGATGAAGTGTAAAGTTTACCAAATTACCCTTATGTAAAAAAAAAAAATCCTCTTGATGATTAGAGCATGCATAAGTAGTTCATCTTTTGACATTGGGAATCCAACTATCATCATTTAGAGTACTACTACTTCTTTTGTCTCTTACTAATCCTACCTTCCATAGGCCAAAACTTTCATTTTCACGTGAAACCAAAAATTTGACATTGTGAATCCAACTTTTGGCCTTGAATTAAGAAACTTGTCATTTTTTGTCCAAGGGCAAAGATGGAAAAAACTAGTCAATATATGCATTGGTATCCTAAGGTGACACTTATTATGAGACAAAAAAATTTGGCTAAGGTGACACTTATTATGGGACGGAGGGAGTAGCAAATAGACCAAGTTGTCAATTAGACAGAGTCACCAACAGAGCTTTCAGGTCGAAAAATGGAATAAAAGTATTTCATATAGGCGATGGACTTATAAAGTTAGTTGTTATCGGCACACTTGCATTAGGTTCAGAGTCGTTTTAGTTTAGTGAGAGATTGTATGGCATGTAACAATAGGTATGAAATTTAGATAATCCGTTCTCGACGAAACAGGCCCAAATGGAGCAGAATAAATATAGATGATTCATACAATTGATTCCAACAAGTTAGGGACTATAACAATGTTTACACCATTTTTCGTTGTTGTAGTATTACTTCCCACAATGAACCAGTGAGCCTTTGAAAGTGATGATGATCATCATCATATATTCTACAAGGGGAAGCCCCAAAGTTGAAAAGTTGAATTACCAAAATGTCCTTCAAAAGTTGAAAAGTCTATTTTGCCCCTCAATCAAGTATTACAATTTTAGTAAAGAAAATGTAAATATACATTTAATAAAGATAACCAAAAAAAAAAAAAAAGTAAAAGAAAAAATGAAAATCGGATGAAAGAAAAAATTGGAAGACATTATGACCATTAATGTGAAAACTGTTTTGAACTCTTTGTCTGCCTTATTAAATAGATTTAATGACTAAATTACTGTAAACAAAACTTAATAGTCAATATATTTACCGCACCAACTTTTCCTATTCCTTACATTACTTCTTAAACTCCTTATATAAATATGTGGCAGACTTAAGTTGTTAACATACCAGGTTTATGTTTAGCACAGGAATGATACTCTTTCTTTCCTTTAATTACTCAAATAGTTGAGTGGCTATTTTTTATATTCTAAGTTATCACCGCATAACTTATACTGATGATCATGAAATTTTCATGATTAATTATGAGGGAAACCTATGTTTTTTTCATTTTTTTTTTCGTTTTCTCCCTGTTAAATATATGTTCTCTCTCTCTCTCTCTCCTTTTTATTTTTTATTTTTTAATTCCCTCATAGGATTTGCTATTACAAACAACTTTTGCTTTCTCTTGTACGAATTTTTTCATCCTTGTAATTATTTATTCTTGTGATTCTTTTTTCCTATTCTTCAACTAATTAATTGTCGATGTTGAAGATTTTAGGTGAAGACAATATTTGTGTTTGTCAATTCCAGTGTTTTAGATTTTTCTGTTAGCCTTTACTTTGTCATGCCATGCCTCCATTGTTCTTTGTTAACTTTTCGCTTGTAACGTTTCCTTCAAAAATATTGTTGCACATCACACACATATGTAAATTTTATTTTCACGTCTTTTTGTTTGTTAATTTTATCTCATGGTTATTAAAAATTAAATCTGAAAACCAAAAGATATTATTCTCTCTAATCTAATACTATAGTTTTGATTTTTGATGAAGTACTAGCTATCAAGCTAGCTACTATCGTCAGTATTATATTTCGTAATCCGATTATATTTACACAATTCAACTAATATTCTTTTATCAAATTTACATGAACTTCTAATAGTGATCGAAGTGAAAAACAATACTATTAAATGAACGTTTTCTTCTTCCTTAAGATAAACAATATCCTTTCAACTTCATCCTATAGCAATTTCCAATAAGATTGTGCTTCGTAATGGCAATAAATATCGATTGAATAGACTCGCCTTTCATTAGTTTACCTTGTATTTTTCCCTTCAAATTTCGTGTTAGTTATTACTTATTCTAAAACTATTTACACCGTTATAAAAGATTTGTACCTATTAGCATGGGATACACGTGCAACACACGTGTCAAAGAACTAGTAGCTTATATGTTTATGAGAACACCAAGGAAGTTAGTAGCTAGTTACTTTCTTTTTTTTTTTTTTTTTTTTTTTTTTTTTTTTTTGGTAGCTAGCATACTTCGTACTTATTCAACACGTGAACATGGTCCAGTGTAATGTATATTTGAAAGAACAATCTCAGCCAAGAGATATTTGATATCCACATGGCAAAGCAAAGGCCTCATTCTTTCACTACAAAAAATCACAAGGGAATTCCAAATCCAAAGCAGGAACCAATCAGCTTCTGCATAGGTGTTTATTTTGTGATTCTCAAAATCCATTAGTTTTCATATAAATACCTTCCTTCCCAAGCCATTTAATATATAGTACACTTCTTCATAGTTCTAAATTAGCATCATCACAAAGAAGAAAAAAGAGAGGCTAAAATGGCTACTTCTGCAATTCAACAATCTGCATTTGCTGGCCAAACAGCTCTTAAGTCACAGAATGAACTTGTTAGGAAGATTGGTAGCTTTGGTGATGGACGTGTCACCATGAGACGTACTGTCAAAAGTGCCCCACAAAGCATTTGGTAATTTCTTTCTTTATGAAGTATCCATTATTCATTTAGCCTTCATTTAGTTATGTCATTGTTTCCAATTTTTAAGAAATGGGTCCAATGCAAATCTTGAAATAATCATGTCAAATACTTGTGACATAGAAGCGAGTGTTATCTATGGATATGAGTAGTTGTGTCGATCATTTATAAGGAAGTCTGGTCCTAAGCTTCCGCTATACGTAAAGTTTGAATAAAGGGCCAGACCACATCATATCATGTCTATTGTAGGCAACCTTACCTTCCATTTATGCAAGCGTCATGAATTAAATCACCTCCTGGTCACATGAAAATAACTCTTATTGTTCGGCCAAGATTCCCCTTCGCGTCAATAATTTAGATACATTAAGAATCAAAAAGACATGTTAATACGCACTTTTTGGATCAAGATATATCCACGAAGAAAGTAAAATTGTAATTTTGTAAATTCGAAGCTTGATGACATAAATGTAACAAAATATTGTTGCTCGACGAAATATATAGGTATGGAGAAGACAGGCCGAAGTACTTGGGACCATTCTCTGAGCAAACTCCATCATACTTGACCGGTGAGTTCCCTGGTGACTACGAATGGGACACTGCTGGACTATCAGCTGATCCAGAGACATTCTCCAGGAACCGTGAGCTTGAGGTGATCTACTGCCGATGGGCCATGCTTGGCGCTTTAGGATGTGTCTTCGCTGAAATCCTTTCCAAGAATGGTGTTACATTCGGTGAGGCGGTTTGGTTCAAAGCTGGATCTCAGATTTTCTCTGAAGGTGGTCTTGACTACCTTGGTAACCCAAACCTCGTCCACGCCCAGAGCATCCTCGCTATCTGGGCCTGCCAAGTTGTCCTTATGGGCTTTGTGGAAGGATACAGAGTCGGTGGGGGCCCACTAGGTGAAGGCCTTGACAAGATCTACCCCGGTACCCATTGGTGGATGACCTTTGAATTAAAAGTCAAGGAAATCAAGAACGGCCAATTAGCCATGTTCTCGATGTTTGGTTTCTTTGTGCAAGCTATTGTCACACGCCAATGATGACCCAGATCCAGGCAACAATGCTTGGGCTTTTGCCACAAATTTTGTACCCGGAAAATAAATTAGTAATCACTAATATGTGAAAAGATTGTGGGGCTGCTGTATGTTTTTTATGTACTATGAACTTGCTAAGTTATATGCAAAAGCCAACATTACATATTCTCCATTCAATCTCTCTGTCTCATAGATAATCATTAGAAGTATCATCTAATTTGGAGCTATAATTTTATAGTATCATTCTACACTATGTATAGCATTGACATTTATATGGACGAGCTTAAGTTCTATGCACTCACCGTATAAAGAGTATTTACAAAATCACGTCACTTGTGAGATAAATTACACATAAAATGTCCATGATAAGCATTACTGGGACCTAGTAAAAAAATAGTAACAAACTTGATCGTGTAATAATATCTTTACACTAAGCGAGTATATAACTTAGATCCAAACCGTGCGTCTATTACAGATGAAGAGAAGTATCAACCTCAGAATTTTCGTATTTATATTTAGGTTTCAAAGTCCGCCATGAAGATTGAGTCTTTCTGACTTGGTAGCCTGTGTGTTTGCTGTTTAAACTAAGTCCAACAAAGAGCTGATCTTGATCAGATTCTGGTATTTCCGATTGAAAAATTAGTTCATGTGGGAATTCTGGATTGACATGGGCATAATTGTTGGTTGGTGTCATCACTTGAGGCTGTGAGAACCATTCTTTTGTTCTGTTTTCTCTCTGCTCCTTTGCTCTTTCCAATTGCCTGAATCTTTTTTGTAGTAGTGCAATTGAAGGACCTGTAATAGAAGTAGGATCACTATTCTGCCTTCCCATGATGGAGGCGTAGAGCTCGCTTTAGGGGCAGAAGTGAAGCAAGCAAACTAGTTCATGCCACAACGATCTATATGGAAAGACAGTTTTATTGATGCATTCCTCGTGATAATGAAGAAGAAAAGAGATATTCCTTTAAATAGGAAAATTAGATCACGTAGATCCACTATTCCGCTCAGCTCCAAAATGTGAGGACTAGCAGATTTTGGTGATATTAAGGACTTAAAATATGCATATATAGGAAGAAAATGGCTGGTTTTTGACATTTCATTTATTGAAATTTCAGCTATGATGTAGAAGGGAGCCGAACGGGTGACTAAGGAATAAAGTCCAACAAAGAAATGTTAAAATGCATATGTTGAAGGTGGCTAGTTTGATGCAGCAAAAGCAGGATGACCTTTTTCTTGAAGAAGAAAATGGCAAGGGGAAGTGTCCAAATGGAGGAGGGTCGCATTTGGAAGTTTGTGTTTGTAGGAATGAAGGGTTTGATATGTTATTTCGGCTAATTGTCTTCGTGGGCTTTTCTCAGACTGACAGTGTAAATAATTTTTATAGTATCGATGTGATATAATTAGCCGGCATGTTGCCCGCCTTATTTGTTATTAAAGAAGAAATGAAACTGATATTAAAATTTAAGCCATTTAACATCCTTTCAGGGGATCAGAGAATATTGAAGATTTTGAAATCTCTGACTATTGGTACATTGAAGGCAAGGCAATTTGGTGGACATATTGATAAATATGATAACAATAGGCCTCAATCCTAAACAAGTTGGGATCGTTTGCACTTTTTTTGTTGTTGTAGTATTACTTCCTCAGTATATAAACCTTTGAATCTTCACACCAGGCAAAATAATAGACCATATTCCTCCACCTATGATCTCATATAATCTGGTCGACATATTGATGAATAGTGATCAAAATTTGGGGTCTATGGACTTGCTGATGTTGATGTGCATAACCGGACTTTGTCAAAATATTAGGATTTTACTACTAGTGTTGTCTGCAACCCTGCATATTGGTTGCCTAACAATTGAGATGCAAAACATCAATGGGTTAGTCCCTTTTCCACATAAGAGAAGAGGGGGAAAAAAAATTCACCAAAGTCCAAAAGTAATTTGATTAATGGTGCAGTTTACTGCTGTGCATAGTGGTTCATTATAACAGTTACCGGAAAAATGGAATCGAAGTATTTCATATTGGCGATTGAATAAAGTTAGTTGTTATCGGTACACTTACATTAGGCTCAAAGTAGTTTTAGTTTAGTGAGAGATTGTATGGCATGTAATGGTAGGTATGAGACTTAGAGAATCCGTAGTTCTCGAGGAAAACATGCCCAAATGGAGCAGAATAAGTATAGATGATTCATACAACTGACTCCAACTAGTTAGGGGCTTAGCTACAATGTTTACACTTTTTTTTGTTGTTGTAGTATTACTTCCTCAGTGAACCAATAAACCTTTGAAAGTGATGATCATAGCTTATATGTTTGTGAAAACACCAGGGAAAATAATAGACATAAGTTCTATTTCTCACAAAAATTCAGTTGCTTATCCAACTAAAACAACATTTACTATGCAATCAAGAAAAAGGACTTTGAAAATCTAAGAAAGTACATTCCTTTAATGACACACAATCAGTCAAGTAATATCCTCAGACTAGACTATATGTCTATATCAACAAAATGTTGGAATATATACTATTAACCATGTGTTTGGATATAGTATTTATTATAGAACAATTATTTATTCATTTTTTAATAAAGAATTAAATAGATCATATACTAGTATGTGTGTTCTTTACTTATATAGTAGATGATTTAGTGTATAGAGTTTAGCTTATACACGGAAGATTAAATCGTCGGTTCTTATAATTATAAAATTTATGTTCACAATCTGAGACGGAAATTGGACAAAGCCATCGGTATGATTGTAGCCCAAGATTAATATAATGTATCTTCATTATGGGAACGGTATAGTTCCCTTTTCTTGTGCTAGTACATTTTGTATGTATTGAACGGACCAAGTAGAGATAAGTGTTTTTGTACTGAATATATAAAACAAACTCTGTAGTTCATTAAATGTACTTATTCTCTTAATCTTGATATAATTATTATAATCAATGTGATTTGTTCATTATTTTGATTTATTAAAAGGTACGACTCAATTGCGAGTCTATGTATTCCTGGTGAATTGGATAATGGCAAATTACATTTGTGAAATAATAATTAGTTGATAGAATCCATGTCTCGACTTTGAGATTGATGATACCCCTTTATGGATGCTTATAAGTCTCATGTGAAAACCCTACGTTCGTGTCCTTATCTCGTCGGATACGAGATTTTTGTTGTCGGGGTGGATTTTGTATCCGTCACATGATGTAAGTTAAGTAAAAATATAAAGGATTCAATTAGTCAATGAATTAAATTGTCGGTGTCCTGTCACTTATAATTTAATTTAATTGATTGGTATCCGTAATCTTAACATGGGGATTTAAATAAGTTTTAATGTATGATTTCGAAATTGAGCGTGCTAGTACATTTTGTAGGTGAGATATGATCTTTTAGTGGAATAATTTATAATTTATTATGGTAGGATTAATTCAGATTTTTTGAATTAATTCTATAATAGGAAGCCTAGTTAATTAAATTTTGTGGTCCCTTTTGTGCCCGAATAATAAAGAATTAAATGTAATATTATTTCTTAGTGGAAAATAAAGACCCAATAGGTTTTGGAAAAGGGTAAAAACCCTAAACCTGTAGTTATAAAATAGGGCTCTTATTCCATAAGGTGGCCAAGAGTTTTACAAGTTTCTACTCTTTTTCCATAGAAATTCGCCCACACGAATTTCACAAATTTTGGTATTATTCGGGTTACAAGTTTCTACTCTTTTTCCATAGAAATTCGTGGAATTATTCCGAAGGATGACAATTAGCTGGATGGTGTGTGCTCGTGGTTGAAGATTCGATTCTTGGTCGCGGTCACGCTTCAAGAGATAAGTATCAATTTTATGTTTGATTAATATCTTGATTATGTGTTGTCTATATTATATGCAAGTTCGATCCTGGCTATTTGCTTCCGCTGCGTATGCCTGCAATACATCACAAAAGATGGTAATATAATTCACACTTCCCAATTATCTGCAGCTGTAATTAAGCATAAATGACCTGTAGTTTGATGTTATAAGTCAGTGTACAAAACTAAGATGATTCTCTGATTTAATAGTTCAAGGTAGAAACAACGCAACAAAGTACTAGGAATGAAAAACAAAATGAAATGGCATAAAGAGGACACAACACCAATATATGTTTAAACATATGCAACTAAGCTTTTCAACACGCTAGGTGTTTGATAATTTTGATGATCTAATTCTGTAAAAGATCTGCAGGTGGGATATCAATCGTCTGGAAAAAATAAGGCATCCCCTCAAACCTTAGTTTCCTAAAGACACCATTTTCAGGATCATATGAAACAAGATTTTCATCTTTGTACTCAAGCAATATTTCTCCATTCTTCAGCAAACATAAAACTTTCACCAATGGTTGCATATGTTGTGTGATAAAATTTGGAGTTGGTGTATAAGCTCCAATTATAAACTCCTTCATCCAAGACTCTTTCACACTGTAATTTGTCATTACCCAAATTTTAGACCCTCTCCCTTTATAGTCAGGCAAAGATAGAGCAACAGCAAGACAATCTCCAAGAACTACTAGTTGAAACTCGCTAATATTAAGGTTTACACCAAAATCAACTGTTGGTACCTCTCCAAATGCCTCATCAGCAAAATCAAAGGAAACGATAAGCCCATAACAATATCCATTATACCTTTCACATTCAGTAAACCAATGCATTTTCTCATTTAACATAATTCCTCGAGAAATCGGATCAAAACGATAAACAACTTCTCCAAAACTTTTCCATCTGTTGCTACCAAGAGTATATACTTCAACATCTGAAATACGATTTGGATTGGGGTAAGGTTCCCTGATTTTGATCAACTTGTACTTTTTGATAACAGGATGAAAATCAAACCCAGAAACCGATCCTAGCCCGTGACCTTTTAGTGATATAGGCAACTCTTTGTAGGCCCTTGTAAAAGGATTGTACACATAAAGTGAATTACTAAACATAGTATCACGTACGCACAATAATCCATTACATGAACCAACCATGTCGAACTCTGGCGTAGAGTCTACAAAAAGGGTGTTGATTTCCCTCACAACCTCTTCTTCCATAATACCATGATCAGACAATTTAAGAAAGTAACATTGATAATCCGCGTTAATAATAATGCAAGGATCGTTCTTTACTGCACGAGACAGGTGCAAATTCACAAGCTCTGGATCATGAGACAAGTTGTAAAACGATTTGCGAACAAAGGTGAATTGAAGTAAAGATGTTATGGGAAGCCTGGAAGCAATGTCAAGGACAATTTCTTGAGGCAGGCAATCAAAACCATATTTTGGGGGAGCTTCATCAGATTGACAATTCTGATTTTTGGGCTGTGTATCCATGACACATACAAAAAATAGCTACACATACAAATTAGGACTCTCCTAATATAGTTGAAAAACAAAAGAGTGTGTTCTTTTGGATGTTTGTTGGAATTAATGTCTATTGGAAAATGATGCAAATCTTGGACTAGGTGGTTGTAAATAGACCAGTGGCTTTAAGTTGCCAATACATTTGAATTTTATCACCAATATTTATTTGGACTAATATCTTAAACTTAAAATATAATCCAAATTTTTATGAATTAAAATCCAATCAATTTTAAATGCCAACAAATATCCTCTACTTCAAGTCTTGTCGGAATGTGAACTTGTCAAATCTAAAAGATCAGAGTTGAATTGCTAAAATTGTTGGTGACAATGAACGACATTCAATAATCCCTCCGTTTCATAATTAGTGATTTTTTTAGCTTGGAAACATCCCTTAAGAAAATTACTCACTCCAAGAAAGTAAGAAGTGTTTTTACTAACTTACTCTTAGTCTAATGCCGTGAAAAAAAGTACATCTATTTAATGGTTTCTTGGTTATGTAAACTCCATTTATTTAAATAAGGGTAAAAGTGAAACAAAAAATTAATGTCTATTTGATTTTGTGAAACACCACTTATTTTAAAACTAAATGAAAAGATGAAAACACCACTTATCATGAAACGGAGGGAGTACTAAACGAGCCTATAATATGAGTTAAAAACTCTCTTTTATGGCATCTCAATCACGACTTTTGAGGGACCACCCACGTCTGCTAAATCTGCTACTTTTACAAGCTATGATCTTCCAATAAGTGTGTTTTTTCAAGCTATATCAAAAAGAGAATGATTGATAATTGATATATTCAGGAAATCAGCATCTTCTTTTGTATGTTACAGACACAACTATTTCAGAAGACAAAGCAGCAAAGTACTAAAAATGAAAAACAGAATGAAATAAACATTAAACATATATCACTAAGCGTTTCAATTAAGGTGTGTGATAAGTTTGATGATCTGCATATCGAGTGGCATTTGTTAGGGAGCACTTTCCCCCAGCGTGGGACTTCTCAGTGCAAATTCAGATATAGTCGGGCCCAAATACATGTACCAAACACCCGGTGGAAAAACGAAAAAGAAGTTTGATAATCTAATTTTGTAAAAGATCTGCAGGTGGGATATCAATCCAATTAAGACACCCCACATGAACAAATGTCTTAAACAAATTAGGCATCCCCTCAAACCTCAGTGTCCTAAAGACACAATTCTTTGGATCATATGAAACAAGATTTCCACCTTTGTACTCAAGCAAAAGCTCTCCATTCTTCAACAAGCATAGAACTTTCATCAAGGGTTGCACATGTTGTGTAACAGAATTTGGAGTGGGTGTAAAAGCCTCAACTCTAAACTCCTTCATCCAAGATTCTTTCACATTGTATTCTCTCATTACCCAAATTTCAAATCCTCCACCTTCATAGTGAGGCAAAGTTAGAGCAACAGCAAGACAGTCTCCAAGAACTGCTAGATGATGCTGAACAATTCTTGGCTTTACATCAAAATCAACTTTTGGTACTTCACCAAATACGTCGTCAGCTAAATCAAACGAAATGATAAGCCTATCACGACGTCCATTATACTTACCAAATCGAGTCAACCAATGCATCTTCCCGTTCAACATAATTCCTTGAGAACTCGGATCAAAACGATAAATAACTTCTCCAATACTTTTCCACCTATTGTTACCAAGACTAAGTACTTGAACATCTGATTTACCAAAGCGGGGAACTCGAAATCTACGGTAACGCACGGGGTCATTATAATACATGTTGGCATAATTTATAATCTTGATCACCTTGTACTCTTTAGTAACATGATTAAATCCAAAACCAAAAACCAACTTTTGCACCTCAAATTCTATTGATCTAGGAAGTTCCTTGTAATCCCTTGTAAAAGGATTGTACACATAAAGTGCATCATTAAACAGAGAATCACATATGCATAATAGTCCATTACACGAACCGACCACTTTAAATTCTGGCACAGAGTTTGCAAAAGGAGTCCTGATTTTCCTCACTACTTCTCTACCATGATTGGAAAATTCAAGAAAGCAGAGCTGATTCCTTAAAGGGTAATCAACGTGAATAATAATGCAAGGATTGGTCTCCAGTGCACGAGACATGTGCTGATTCACAAGCTCTTTGTCATGTAACATGTTGTAAAATGATTTGGAAACAAATTTGAATTGGACTAATGATGTTATGGGGAGCCTGGAAGCTATGTCAAGGACAATTTCTTGAGGTAGGGAATTAAATCCATATCTGAGGGGAGCTAATTGATCAGATTGACACTTTTGTTTCTTGATTTGCCTATCCATAAAACAAAGAAAAATAGGCAAACAAAGATAAGTAGAAAGACTTGGAAATGGAGGAAATCAAAATGTATGACAAAAGAACTAGGAGGTGGTGAAATTTATGCTCTTGTGCTACTCCTTGTTTTGGAAACAAAGTAGAATAGCATATTCTTTTGGACAGCTTAACAGACTTAGGGCGGCTCCAGCATTTGAAGTTTATGAATTCTTACCGCGACTTCAAGTTATATATATTAATAATTAGGCTCACAGTTAAATATTTAAATATATTTAATAAATTTCTTAATATAAATACGGTGTTTAAGTAAAAGCTATCGAATTCACGTGAACCCAAATCAGTCCCTGCTTATTCACACTAATATGCTCACGTCAATTCGATAAATATTTACGAGATATTTCTTAATCCTTTTTGTCTGTCGTTAAAGGCGATGCCGCTTTCATTAATAAATCATTTAACAACATTAATCATATGCCACCCTTAACTGTACGTGGCCGCTATGCCATTGGGAGTGTGTCTCTCATAAAGGGTCTCATATTGAGGCAGGATATATTTTAATATGGGTCTATTGCAGATTAATAGTCTTTTTCGCCAAGTTTCTACAAGATCAAAAGTGCTTATTTCTAAAAAGAAAATGTTGTTTTTTGAAGTTGAGGTGTTTCACCAAGTAAAAGGAGAATATATATATTTTTTTTAAAGTAGAAGCGGAAGTTATTTTTGAGAAGCTGGAAAAGGTAGTTTCTCGCCGAAAATACCTTTTTTAGATAGAATTTTTGATGAAATACACTTAACAACACTATTTAAAAGTTTGGTGAAACAGCTCAAAAGTACTTTTCAAATTGATTGTTCAATACACAAACTGTTTCTCACCAAAAGTTTTTTTTTTTTTAAAAACACTTTTCAAAATAAGCTGATTTTGAAATTTTGGCCAAACAGACTATAAGAATACTATAAACACTACTTTAATTTAAGTGTGATATTAGCAAAGGGTGTATAATTTAAGGGCGTTTTAATATATTTTCCTCGTAGAAAACCTTATAGAAATAAGAAAAGATTTAAAGCAAAGTAGATAAACTAGTATATTACGCTGTTCCAGAATAAACAATAAAATTAGTCACTTTGATGCTGACAAGAATTTGGCACGAACCATGGAGTCTTGGGTTATCGTAACACGGCATCAGAAATTTTTATTTCTTTTTATAATCAATTGCAAGTTCGACGAAAGAGCCAACTAATAACATTATGATTTTAAATTGTGATATCTTGTAATTTGATTTATTTTATATTTAAGGATGATTTGTACCTATAGAATCTTTTAGTTTCACTGTTGAAATTTTGATCTCATTAAGAAAAACAATGCAACAATAACTGTTTTGTCAAGATTTGGAGCAAAATCCTGCCAAATCGCCAAGATTTTTTATTTGATATTGGCCAAATAAATATATCGCTAGGATATTTTCAGTCATAAAACTTGCTTTAACAAAGAAGTTATGATGATCATCAGGATTTTTCACCAAATCTTGATGCATCGTCATGATCTTTTCAAGATTTGTGGTTGAAATCCAGACAAATTGCCAGAATTGGTCACAATTTGCTGACGGGTTGTCATAACATGTCGTGTGAAAAATTGGTCCAAAACAACTCCAAATCTGATATACATCCTTCTAATATCAGTCCCAAATTTGAATGTTAGATGCAATCTAAACCTTCAAAAAATAATAGACCAATTTTTTCAAGCCTAAAAGATCCAATAGGGATGTTCATCAATTTTTTCAATCAAATTAATCATATTAACTCAATGGAACAATAACTACACAATTACAACTGTAAATTAGCAATGAGAAGGAGGAAGGAGGATAGAAAGATAGCGAAGAACAAAATTTCTATAGATTTGTCAAACTTTTATTAAGAACGCCAAAATTCAAATCAATATTCTTAGAGAGCAAATCCAACATAAATTGGTGTTTATTTAATCCTTCTAGGTTATTTCTGTTTAAAAAAAAAAAAAAAAAAAAAACATCATTGATTGACATGAAGTTTCCTCACCCTCAATCATATTAGTGGCTTGGATAATTTAAAGACATTGTTTCCATAGATGATTTAAAGATAACTTCACCACATATGGAAATTTTATTTTATAAAAATAAATCTTGTTTCATATCTGGAAGAAAGGGAAAGTTATATATTATATTGACGGTAAATAATTTAGTTATGATGAAACATATCCGAATATTTCGGAGATAAACCTGCTAAATGAAATTAAGAGCCTGCTTGGATTGGCTTATTTTAGGTGCTCTTAAGTATTTTTGTAGTGTTTGGGTAAAACAAAAAAGTGTTTTTAACTTGTTTTTAAGTCAAAATGATAAGAATAAGCCAAAAGTCATAAGCCCATCCAAACAAGCTCTTTTCTCATAACATCACTCAACTTTCATCTTTGTAACACAAAAGTCACTTAACTTTGTTTTGTAACTGGAAAGTCACTCAACTTTCATCTTTGTAACACAAAAGTCATTCAACTAATTTTAGTCAACTTTTAAAACATGGCATTTTTTTAAAAGTTAAATCATTTAATATAAACTCACTATTTTTACCATTTAGTGAACCCTAATAAGATATATGGGTGTACATGGATTACGGATTTTTTTAAACACCAAACCAAACCAATTGCATCGGGTTTTTTAATTTATTTACCAAACCAAATCAATAAAATTCAGGTTTTTCAACCTCGAATTTTCTCGGGTTATTCGGTTTTCTCGGGTTTTTCGGGTTTTTTTTTTGGAATAGTCTTGATACAAAATATATAACTTTTACTTCAAATATTTCTTTAGTCCTAGTAAGATACAACTATATAATTAGGGTGTTTCATAAGAAAATAACACAAAATGCGAGAAAAGTGATGACATTGTAATAAAATATTCAACAAAAGATAATAAAATCGGTTAAAATAAATATTGCTAATTAATAAGCCATAAAGAAAATGACAATAATCTAAAAATACTAAGTCATGCTAAAATAAGTTGGAATAAGTATTAATTACATGACAAGAAAAAAAACTTAAGTTATGTATTTTCACTCTCTAAAGCAATTATACAAACTAAAGAATAGATATCCAACATTATTTTCATTCCTAGTGGTAAATTGAATTTCTTTTGTTAGTATTAGTGTTGAGTTGGTTTTGGTGGACTTTATATGAGTTACTAACATCCATAAGATATAAAACTTATTGACATTCAAAATTCTAAGTTCAAGCTTAAATAATATGATAATAGATAAAAAATTACGAAAAAATTAAGAAATATTTATAAATTACATTACAAATAAATATTTTTTATGTATAAAATATTTTAAAAATTGAATACATGTAATGTCGGGTTGGTTTGGTTCGGTTTGACTTTTTTTAGCTAAAACCAAACCAAACCAATTATGATCGGGTTTTTTTTTCAACACCAAACCAAATCAAACCAAACCACTAATCGGGTTTTTTTCTCGGTTTGACTCGGTTTATCGGTTTGGTGTGGTTTGTCGGTTTACTTTGTACACCCCTACCCGCTATCTAATGAATTTAGTGTAGGACTTGATGAGGATGTCTGAGAACTGATCAGTAGTGTAAATTTTGTAGAGCGGAGGATTAATATAGTAATTTTGAACAAAATCACTACTTCCTGCATTAACTAAGTGAATTGAAACGTTGATTATTGATGTGGCATTACTTTCCCATGATCACGACCAAGTCATACATCTTATGGTATTCTTTTTAAAATTCAAGCTACTTACTCACCAAAATTGTATGCATCGTCATGATTACTTTTACATCACGGTTGAAAAGAAGAACAAAAGTACAACAAGATCATAACATGTGATTTGCGTAATATTTTGTGAATTGAAGAACTCTTACTACTTGCAAATAGCTTAAATGTCATATTAACCATATGAACTTGAGGCAAAACATTTGAATAGGGAGGAGAATCTAGCACGTTACCAAAAAATTACTAGTAAATTTCGGTTTAGTGTTTTGTTATAAAACATTTTTAGCGGTCTTTAGTGGGAGATCACAAAATGGTAAAAATGGGATGTTATATTAAATAAGGATTTAACTTTTAAAAAAATGCCATTAATTATATTGACTAATAATGATTGAATGACTTTTGTGTTACAAAGATGAAAGTTTGAGTGACTTTTCAGTTACAAAACAAAGTTAAGCGACTTGTGTGTTACAATTACGATAGTTGAGTGACCTTCTGAGAAATCAGCTCTCTAAATGAATAATAGTACTACTATAATTGAAGCTTAAAGATTGATTAATTGATAGGATAGTCTAAAGATTATCAATATCAGATGTTATTGAACGTCACCTTCTCTAAGGTTGTGTTCGGTATGGAGGAAAATGTTTTCCAAAGAAAATGTTTTCCTAGAAAATAAGTGAATTTTCACTTATTTTCTCATAATCATTTAGTGGCTTGGAAAATAAGTTTTTTTACTTATTTTCATGTTCATTGTTTCCATAGAAAATGTTTTAAAAATACTCATCCAAGCCTCACATACTCCAACCCAACCCCATTATAAAAATCCCACCCCACTGTTTCATATCTGGAAAAAAAAAAAAAATATTCTTTTGGTTTTTTTTTAGTTTTTTGCATGAAACACCAATCCAACCCAAATATTTCAGAGATAAACCTCCTAAATGAAATTAAGAGCCTAATTTTTTTATTTTTACACCCCAACCACTCTCGTTATGTTTCCCCCAAAACCCCCCACCTACCCTCCCCCTACAACATTTTTTTTTTTGAAGTTTTTAATTTTTTTAAGTTTTCTACATGACCACATCCCCCATCACCCCCTCCCCCCATGCGTGGAATCCATTCTCACACCAACTATCCCCCCCCCCAACCCCAACAATGTTTTTTGAAGTTTTTTATTATCTTTTGCGGGTTTAACACAAAAGTCATACCCCCAAAAAATATCTTTTCACCACCCACCCCCACCCCAAATACCCCATGACCCCGTCCAAAAGTTTTAATTTTTTTAACCACGCAAAGTTTCAATTTTTTTACAACTTTTTTGATTCTTTTTTTGAGGGGGGGGGGGGGGGGGTAACACGGTTGGGGGTGCAAAAAACCAAAACAAATGTCAAAACTTTTTTTTACCAAAAAAAAAATTTGAGGGGGGGGGGGGGTGCGGGGGTGGGGTGGGGCTTTTGTAAAAAAAAAAAAAAATGTCAATACTTTTTTTTTCAAAAAATTAAATTTTTTTCGCGGGGGGTGGCGAAGGGGGGGGGTGCTTCGTAGATTAGGGGTGCGGGGGTGGGGTACTTTGGGTGGGGTGGGGATGCAAAAAAAAAAAGTCAAAACCTTGTTTTTTTAAAATTAATTTTTTTGTTGGGGGGGGGGGTTGTGGGGTGCGGGGTGGGGTAGGGTGCTAGATGAAAAAAAAAAAAGTCAAAACCTTTTTTTTTGCAAAAAAAATAATTTTTTTGTGGGAGGGGGGAACTGGGTTACTAGGGTGGGGTGGGGTAGGGTCTTTGGTGGGGTCATATTAAAAAAAAAAAAGTCAAAACCTTTTTTTTTCAAAAAAATTAATTTTTTTGTTGGGGGGGGGGGGGAGTGGGGGTGCAAAAAAAAAAAGTCAAAACCCTTTTTTTGTTAAAAAAAATTTTTTTATGGGGGTGTGGGGGTGGGGTAGGGTGCAAAAAAAAAGTCAAAACTTTTTTTTTCAAAACAAATAATTTTTTTTTGGGGGTGTCATGTCGGCAAAAGGGGGTGCAAAAAACCAAAAATAATGTCAAAACTTTTTTTGCAAAAAAAATTTATTTTTGGGCAGGGGAGGGATGGGGTGGTGGGTGGGGGTAGGGTGGTGGGGTGAGTGGGGGTTGGGAGTGGTTGGGGTTGGGTTGCGTTGTGGTAGGGTAGTTGGTAAATGAATAATAGTACTACTATAATTTTCCTAGCTTAATTAGATTTTTAATTTTGATAGGAATGTTTTCCAAGATTATCAATATCAGAAAATTATTTTTCAACGTCACACCTCTAAGACTTCTATTTTTTAACAAATTTAAAGCTTAAGATTTCAAACTTAGGTGAAAGCAGCGCTAGGGGCGCAAAGGGTAAATTTAAATATTATTCACCGAAATTACATTATATAAATAGTATTACAATTAATTTTTGTGTATATATAATAAATTTCAAATTTTTATACTTTTTTGTGTGTTTATGTTTTAATATTTTGAATATTCTTAATGAAAATTTTAACTCTGCAGTAGGTGAGAATTACGTTATATTCTGATCGTTCTTGTTAAAAGATACTCCCTTCAGTTCAAAATAAGTGATATTTTAACACTTTTTTTGGGTAAAAACTAAGTGAACTTCGTAAAGCCAAGAGTTTATTAATTAATCTTTTCTAAAATTTCCTTTATTTTTAATGGCGTTTTCAACTATTTTTCAAATTCCATCACTAACTACTTCTACTTTTAAGAAAAGTTAGAGAAAAACAAAACGATAATAATATCAAATAACCCTTTGACTATTGTAATTAATGAATTTTCTCAAGAATGTGTCACACTCCAAAAATTCACTTAATTTGGACGGAGGGATCGGAGTATTCATTATTTTCTGGGAAGGTTCCTTTTATAAATCCGAAATGAAATACAAATATAAAGAGATATGATAGTAATTGATATGATTAATTATAACAGAATTTGTTTGGATTGATTGTCGGGCCCACCGATAAATTGCCCAAGCAATGTCCTGATTGTCACAATCACTTATTTTATTTTATTTTTAGTAGCTGAAAAGAAAACAAGGAGAAGATAGCTAGTTGGAACTTACAAAGAGAAGATTCCAAGTTAACAAGCGTTTTTTAACGTTTCAGATTCTTAATTGGAATTTACAATAAATTATATCTTCAATAAGATATAATTAATAAACTGATTTTTATATTTCACTAAAATAAAATAAATGTATGCTCTCTCCGTTTCAAAATAAGTGTCATCTTATAAAAAAAAAAAAATTGTCCCAAAATAAGTGTCACCTTAGAAATCCAAGACAAAAATTGACAAGTGTTTCCAACTATACTCTTAGCATTAAAGACGTAGTCCTCTATCATATTGCTCAATTTCGTAAAAAAATCTAATAAATAGGCATAGTTTGTATTAATTTTGTTAATGAGTGTGATTTTTGGCAAGATGACACTTATTTTGAGACGGAGGGAGTAGATATTTGAGTCAGACTCTAATGTCTACTTATACCTTTGAGAGGTCCACTTATACTATTGATAAAGTCTCTAAATTAATTAATAAGGCCCCGATTGTTATTATAGAGATATAATTTTATAAAAATAATAATATACCATTATAATGATGGATGTTGTTATTATACGTAAAATGTTAATCATAGAGATAAATTATAACATAAAAAATAATTCCAAAGTAAATTTGCATGTCATAATGAAATACTATTATAGAAGGTGGTTGTTATAGATATGTCTAACTAATTACATTTTACTATTACAAAAACAAAAAATTCGCAATTTAAAATTATTCAGAATAAATATGATTTTATTATATGCAGGTATATTATAGTTTTCTTCTCTTGAATAAATATACATAGTTCAACCAAAGAACAATATGTCCAATTGAATTCCCAAAATCTATCTTAGATCCAGATTCCCTACTCCGTTCATTTCAATATAAATGAATTTCTGATACACTTTGTGTGGTCCAAAATAAATGAACTTTTCAAAGTCCAAAGAAGTATTGATTTTTTTTTCTAAAATTGCCCATATCTTGAATGACTATCTCTAGTTTTAACAAAAAAAATTGAAAAGAAGCAAAAGAGTAAAATTTACAAATTACCCTTTAGTTAATGTTTTTAATAAACTTTCTTAAGGGGTGTGTCAAAAATATTTTTATTTTGAAATGCAAGGAGAAAAATATTAACTAAAAGGATAATTTGATTAAGTTACTCTTATTTATTTTTCTAATCTTAATTTAATGTTGCTTTCCTTTCACCACATAATTAATCTCTTTTCACATTTGTTAAAGTCAGAGTAAAGCTGGAAAAAAAAATTCTAAAATAACAAATATTTTAGATTAATTAATTTTTAGTAAACATGACAAATAAAATAGATGAGAGAGAGAGAAGTATAAACTTTACAAAGAAAATCAAATAGCGTAGGGTTGATTTGCTTTACCTAATAGCGTGGTTTGCGCATGCTTGTTCTCAAAGTATATTTGGTTAAACCAAATAGTAATTGTTTTTTATTATCAAAAGAATTGAATTACGTTTAATCTAAAGTAAGCACTAAATGCATTTCCAAGTTCCTAAAAGATGCTTGTGAAAAACTAAAAGACACTTGGGAGAAAGGAAAAGTTATCAACTATATCACACCCCTACCGGGAGTATGACGGGCTCCGACCCGTAGCCGGAACCACCTTGACTTATCCGTTACTTTGAACATTATAAACCATAACTCAAAGAATACTACGCGCGAAAAAAGGCCCAACTTAGGAAGATCCAATCATTCGGCACACACATGTACGTATGCGGACCGACAAGGTCGCCACAACACGCGTATATCATAAAGGCGGCAAGGCTAACGATAAAGTATCAAAAGCTCAAAATAAGGCCGACAAGGCCACCAATATATTATACCATAATATGAACCTGTGGAGCTACAAAACATCTAACTGTACACACACGTCTACGAGCCTCTACATAGAATACAAATGATCATAAGAACAATACCAAATAGTGTAGCCCGAAGTAAGTGGAGTGCTCCACGAGAATCCGCCGATAGGACACCTACGGGTCCGATCGTCTCCCCGCCACTACTGCGGGCATAAGCGCGGCGTCCACAAAAAAGAGACGTCGGTACGAATAATGTCTTGCATATGTAAGGCATGAATAACAACGTAGTATAGATATGAAAGGTAACATGGAATAAGAGAGATAACCTGTACATCTGGATGCCTCATAAGGCGGATGTCATGCATGCTTGGCCTTTAAAAAAAAACATTTTAATACATATATATATATATATATATATATAGTATGCCCGACCATTAAGGCTTGGTGTGATATATATAGTATCATGCCCGGCCGTTAAGGCTCGATGTTATATATATAGTATCATGCCCGGTCATTAAGGCTCGGTGTTATATATATAGTATCATGCCCGGCCATTAAGGCTCGGTGTTATCATCATTAGCCAGGGTCCGGGCCTCCCACGTCCGGGGCAATATCATAACGTGCCCACTGCAGTGGTGTGCACATCTACGTGCCATGCCCGGCCGACTATAGCGCGGCGCGGTGTGAGAAAATACATACATATATATAAAGCATGCATGAGAGCCAAATAAAAGCTATAAATACATCGGAGTGACGTAAGGTCGGGAACCTCCGATTATATTATGGAATAATCATCATCGCTCTATCTCACCTTGAAGGAACAATTATTATAAGGCGAGATCAACAACAATGAATAAAAATCAAGAAAATCACGAAAATAACTCCATATTCTCATATTCACATTGAAATCATAAGCTTGGGACTTTTAAACATGAAATCATCATCATCGTCGTAATCATCATAGAAACATTTTCATCTTTAGCATCGTCATTAACATTGTAAAAACATGTCCGTTGTTGTTGTCATAAAAGCTTAAAGAATCATAAATCTTTGACTCGAAAAATAGGGACATTTTGGAAAACATTTATGGATTATCAAGAAAGAAATCATGCCTTTGAATCATGAACTCTAACTTTTGGAAGTAAGGAGGTTATGAAACATATGTAGGGAATTATAACATAGGAGTTTCTAGAAATAGGATCATCGTCATCATAAAACATGTTTATCTTTAGCATCATAAGAACTCTATGAATCATGAATCTCTAGCTTTTGAGAATAAGAATATTCTTGGAAAACATTTATGGATTCACAGAAGGGGATCATGGGACATTTGGAAAACACCTATTGGATTCATAAGAAAGGAATCATGCATTTAGAAGAAAGGGACTAGCCTTAACATACCTGGAAGATAATTTCTCGACTTCCCACTTACTTCCTGTCCTGCAATTCATTTAAGATCGTTCGTAGCCTCATAATCTACATATACGACCATTAATACTATTGTTAGGCTCATCGTCATATGCTCGTCTTAAACCCTTAATTTAAATCCATTTAGAATCTGCCGAAATTCGGGCAGCATCTCCCCTGTTTATATGCCTAGCCCGAAATCACAATCCAATAACCAACAACAACAACAACAATACCAACATCACAACAACATTATCAACACCAATAGGCTCCATAAAACATCCCACACGATGTTTTCCAAGTTTCTCAACTATCCAACTTATTATACGACTATTTAATAACTTTATCTCCGTAAATAAACTGAAATTAATATTAATAAGGAGAGATTCATACCTTATTCTTTCTAGAGCAGCAATATCTTCAATATTTACTTTGAATCCAAGACAAAACTATAATCGTGACTACACGTTGTCCGGACCTCGATTAATACTCCGTAACTTGAAATCTCTCAAAATCCTCGCTTTTATATTATATATATGCTCTCATATGTGGCTGAATTTTCAAGAGCATTTGGGAAATTTTGTGAAGAAAAAATGGGGCTTTGCCCCTTATAGAGGGTGCCAAAGTCGGCAGTACTGTAGCAGTAATGTAGAACTGTAGCAGTACTGTAGCAGCGCGCCCTGCGCTGCCCGCCTAACTTGTAATGTCCATAATTCTCTATTCCGACGTCGTATCGATAAGAGGTTTGTTGCGTTGGAAACTAGACTCGACGAACTTCATTTTAAGCTTTTGAAACACCTTAAAACTCCCCATATACCTGGAGATATACCCCTCCAAAGTTGACCCAAAATTCTGTCCTTAATTCTGCCAACTTGTTCCAAATTTTCGACAAACTTATTTTCGTTGATTTGCTTGGTCCCAAAATCTTCCGAAACTCTGATTACATGATATTTATCACTAATCATACTTGATAATGGTCATGTCCTTTGATTCCAAGGCTGCCCTTCCCGGTTACGACTTACAAGATCATAATTCATCCTTTACTTGAACAATATACTTAATAATGTTTCGTTCCTCACACTCCAAAGTTGTTTTACCTAGCTATAGCTCGACATACTTACATTCAAATTTAACCAGCGCTTCTCCGAGGTACGGGGTGTAACACTAAAAGTGCGGGGTGTAACAAACTAGTACCAAGATATGCATCATTTTCCAAAGAATTTTTTTAATTCTAACAGATAGACTTAAGAACATATTACTGGCTGTAAGAATAAGAATTACGTACGAGAATTCCTAAAAATCCAGGCCTCCTACTTTAGTTTGTAATTTTCTTAGTGCAAAACTATTTATTGTATGGATATACAATCTGATGAAGCGCCCCCAACATACGGATTTGATTGCCTGCCTCAAGAAATTGTCCTTGACATAGCTTCTAGGCTTCCCATAACATCTTTACTTCAATTCATGTTTGTTCGCAAATCGTTTTACAACTTGTCTCATGATCCTGAGCTTGTGAATTTGCACCTGTCTCGTGCAGTTAAGAACGATCCGTGCATTACTATTAACGCGCATAATCAGCTGTACTTTCTTGAATTTTCTGATCATGGTGTGGAAGAAGGTGTTGTGAGGAAAATCAGCAACCCTATTGCAAACTCTATGCCAGGATTTCAAGTGGTTGGTTCATGTCAAGGACTGTTGTATATATATGAATCTCTGCGTAGTAAGGGACTTTATGTGTACAATCCTTTTACAGGGGACTATAAAGAGCTGCCTAAATTTAGGGAGAAAAGTTTGGATTTTGGATTTGGTTTTAGTCCTGCTATCAATGAGTACAAGGTGATTAGGATCATACATTATGGCCACTGGCTCCCTCGTAAACGAGATATTCAAGTACTTAGTTTTGGTAGCAACAAATGGAGGTGTTGGGGAAGTTGTTTACAACATTGATTCACGTTGTCAAGGAATTATGTTAAAGGGGAAGATGCATTGGGTTGCTTTGTTTGGAAATTATTTAGGACGTAATGATAGGCTTATTGTTTCCTTTGATTTAGCTGATGAGGTATTTAGAGAAGTACCAATAGTTGATTTTGGTGTAGACCCAAGGATTAACAAGTTTCATCTAGCAGTTCTTGGAGGCTGTCTTGCTGTTGCTATAACTCTTCCTCACCATACAGGGAGAGAATTAGAAATTTGGGTAATGAGAGAATACAATGTGAAAGAGTCTTGGGTGAAGGAGTTCAAAATTGGAGCTTACACACCAAATCCAAATTCTGTCACTCAACATTGGCAGCCGTTGTTGAAAGTTTTATGCCTGCTGAATAATGGAAAGCTCTTGCTTGAGTACAACTATTTACCGTACAAATACAGCGGATATCTGATTTCATATGATCCTCAAAGTGGTGTCTTTAGGACTCTAAAGTTTGAGGGGATGCCTGATTTATTTAAGACAATTGTTCATGTGGGCTGCCTTAATTGGATTGATAATCCACCTGCAATCTTTATTAAAATTAGTCCATCAAACTTATCAGATACCTTCTTGTTGAAAAGCTTAGTCGTTTATGTTTAAACATATATTAGTAGTATGTCCTCTTAATGCCATTTCATTTTTGTTTTTCATTCTTAGTACCTACGTTTTCTAAAATAGTTTCGAATTTCAGTACATGCTTGAAGAATATGTGACCAGTGACCTTATGAATGATCAATCTATGCTTGATATCAAACTTGAACGTTTCAAACTTACTTGAAAATTATAGCATGTAAAAGTAGTAAATTTAGCAGAAAAGACGCGATTGAGTCACCATAAAGAAAGATAACTTCTTCTTTTAGTTCTAACTTGGAAACATATGCTTATTTCAGTAATTTAAGTACCTTTCATAGTCACCAACAGTGTTAGGCTGCTATTCTTTTGTAAGTTGCACAACATGTGCATGTTCATTAGTTAATCTGTGAAGACTACTGAATTAAGTTGTATGGGCGGGTCGGGCGGGTTATTTTTATATGGGCTAAACAAGACTGAATGCGACATCAGCTCCAAAGCTTTTATTTTTATCTGGATGCTGTAACACAACCAGCTTGATTGAGTTTTTCTTTGGGCAATTTTTTCCTATTCAACCTTTGTTGCAAGTGGTAGGTATATTTTATGGATAAAAACTTAGTGGCACCTATAAACTTTAAATCCTCAATCCGCCTCTATAAGTACTTCTCCATCATTAACTAGAAATCTGAGGTTTGAACCCCGGATATGGAGTTGCTTTTAGTAGGAAGCGCCTTACCTTAACAGGGGCTCTTTCTGACGCAAATACAAATTAGTCGAGTCCAAAGCGGATACGGAACATCGAATGTAAAACCCAAAAAAATGGTCATTTGCACTTTTGTCCCATTTGGTGTTGGTCTTTGATTTTTGTCCCTTAGGCAAGCAACTTTTTTGTGGGGCATAGGTTTATATTTTCGCATCATAATATTCAATAAGTTATGCCTTGCACACTTAAAGAACCTATGTCTTGCTAGGCATACGTTTGATTTTGAAGGGAAAATTACCAGCCCATTTGAAGGGTACTTTCTTCAAAAGAAAAAAAAAAAAAAAAGGGGGGGGGCGCAATTTGCGAGATTGTACTTCGCTAGGGGTGGTCTCTAATATTTGCCCCTCAAATTGGTGGTCCCAAATTCTGCCTTGCATGAGTGGTTTTGCAATCTCTGCCCATGCAGACAGAATTTGGGCCTTAAGGCAGAATTTGCAGAATTTTGCAAATTCTCCCATGCGATTCTTTTTTAACTAAGCTGGGGTTCGAATCCACAACCTCGGGGTATTAGGCGAAGGAAAAACTTAAAGACCACCAATTTGAAGGATAAAAATTAAAGACCACCCCAAATGAAGGTCAATCCGTGCAACAAAAAGAAAAGAAAAAAAAGTGAAACTTACATAAACAAGTACCTTTTAATAGCTTCTAACAATTTATAGCTACTTTTTCTATATATACAAATCATAGCTAGTTTTTATTGTATTCGGTTGTATTTCGCGTTTTTGAAATACATAGAAATACAAAATCTGGCAGAGTAAAAATAGGCTGTATTTATGGAACAGATTCTCTTCTTTCATTTTAAATGGTAAGTCAAATTAAATCAACCATGTATCACGCATAACAGCTGAAGTTCCATAACGTGACGTTTCTCTCTCCAAATTACTCCATTCCAAACTTTTAGAAATACTTCCAAATACAGAAAAATATACACTGGAATACAATGAAATATGGTTGATTGTTTAAGAAATATAAAATTGTAGTATGCGTATATACAATGGAATACAATGAAATATATCAGAAACTGTTTCATAAATTAGAAATACATTGAAATACAGCGAAATATACTGAAATATGCTGAAACAATACACCAAAATATACTGAAACATTTTATCAAACACTTGATGGGCATGAAACTCCACAACCCTCATCGGAGGTGGAGTATGCGTTGGGATTCATGCCTGAGGGGCGGTAGAATAGCGCTGTTATCAGTGAGAGAAGGGAATTAGCAATATTTTACACAATCATCATCGCCTCTTTCAAGCCGCCAATTATACTCACCAGCACCACTTCCACCAACTCCACCGGCAATTATAAACAACTTATTTGGCATTTGAAATGCTCTGGCGGAAGCATTAAAAAAAGAAAAGAAAAAAAATTAAAACCCTTTGAACAATATGTAACAACAATGAAGAAATTGCACGGATTGCCCTTCAAAAGGAGCTAAACTTTAATTTTTGCATTTCAAATGCCAAATAAGCTGTTTATAATACTCCCTCGGTTAAAATAGATGCGGGTGAGATAGGTAACGGAGAGAGAGAAAGAGAAGGGTGAGAGAGATAAAGAGAGGGGTGAGATCTCATGGAGCATGTATTTAGGGATAGAATAGCTAATGGACTGTGTATTTAGGAGATGAGGAAACACAGTAATTGAAATATAGTTGGGTAGCTATGAAATGTAATTTTAGAATAATATAGCTGTGAAAATTAAATATTAACTAAAGTAGTTATTATTCATAATTAAGTCTTAGGGGTAGCTATGGCATGTAAATTTTCCAAAAAAAAACAAAGTAAAATTTTCATAAACAGCTACCTTTTAGCTCCTTCTAACAACCTATAACTACATATTATATATTTACAATTCGTAGCTAGATCTCTCTATATTTAGCTAGTCGGCGGTATACTAAAATATAGTGCAAATATAGCGAAAATACGGTATTTATAGCTAATCGAAATTGCTATATTTATGGAAACAAAATCGTTCCAATTTAAATTAAAATCGGTTTATTGTTCCCTCGATTCACGCAAATATCCTCCCATTCCATATCTGATCCCATATCGCATTCAAACAGCTAACAAATTCAAAAAAAATTGAATTCAAAAAAGTACATTCATATTTTTAACCAAAAATAAAAGATTCAACGATTAGTTCATCAAAAATCTTTGAAAAATAACAATATCAAACCAGTGAACAGAGCTCGATTAGAACGACGAATATATATTTGATTTCATCTATTGAAATATCGAATTCAAGTTGAGTTCATAATTGAGGTAACAACGTTTTCACTGCAACCTTTTTTATTTTTTCGCCTTTTCGAAATTTTTGAATATACGAAAACTCGATTCATAGATTCAACATATAATTTTATCGCTAAATTGAATATAACACATTGCTGTATTCGAAAACAACAGGATAATGACAAGCGTAACTGCGTTGATCCGTCATTCTGGTTTTTGGAACGATCAGAACTGTTTTGTGAATTACAAAATTGATGCTGTTGTATTCACTGATAATTGCAATTACGATGAGTTAGTTTCTACGATTACAAATCAATTAGGCGTGGATACTGTCAGGAAAACTATTTCAATAAAATATACTGTTGAAGGCGATTTTCAACCAATTGAAATACACAACGATATGGGAGTTCGTGTGTACGTTGAGCTTAAGAGAGAAAACAGAGTTTTGGGGATGTATCCAATGTGCGTTAGTATTCATGATTTTGATGTTGAAGATGATGCAACTGGTAATCGTATTATTGGAGATGATGTGCTGCAAATTGGATATAGCGAGAATCGGGATGGTATGGAAGTTTGTGATTCTACAGGAAAGGTTGTTCTTTTGTTTGAGAATGATAACAATTTGGTAATTTCGAAACCGGAAGCGAAAGGAGTTTTTGTCGATCAAATTTACCAGGATAAGGAAACTTTGAAAATTGTGATGACGAAATATGCAATTCGTGGAAGATTCAATTTCAAAACAGAGAGATCGAATGCTATAAGGTATGTCTTTCTAAATGTATTCTGGTAACTGAAAGTGCAGATGTATTTTTGTTATATTTGTACTATATTTAGATGATTTGTTAACTTGTTTATCAAACTGTTTATTAAAAAAAGTCTGATGCAATATATTTCTGATATATTTTTTGTATATTTCTACTGTATTTAATTGATATAGTATGTACTATTTGCATTGTATGATGTAGCTATACTCTGGCATGTTGGTCGCCGGAATGTAAATGGAAGTTCAGAGCGTCGAGAATTGGGGATTCTGAAATGTTCAGGGTTAGATTTTTCGATGACGAACATACATGTCCGTTGAAGGACAAGGTGTATTCGCAACGACAAGCAACAAGTTGGTTTATTGGAGAAGCGGTTGTCAAGGCGAAAATAACTAACCATAAAAGGAAGGTCACACCTGGGGATATAAAAGACGATGTCAAAAATGAATTTGGCGTAGATGTTTCTTATATGATGGCATGGAGAGCTAGAGAGAAGGCTATAAAAGATTTTAGAGGTGACCCAGCTGATTCATACAAGAAGTTGCCGGCGTATATATACATCCTTGATAAAACGTATCCTGGATCGCTTGTTAAAATGCATAAATCACCAGAAAATGAGTTTATGTATTTGTTTGTAGCACTCAAAGCATTCATAAAGGGATTCGAGTGTTGTAGACCAATAGTTGTAGTGGATGGTGCACACCTTAAATCAACGTATAATGGTACATTTGTGTCGGCAAGTACTTTGGATGGAGCAGGTATGTGTAATTCTATTGTATGAATTTTTTTTTTTATAAATACAACAATATGCTATTGATTTGCAAATAAAGCTGCTAAAAACATACTCTGCATATATTGCTGGTGTTAATTTGTGAATAATATATGCTGAAATACACTGTAAATATGTGGTGAATATATTGTAAATATATACTGTTGTTTTAACAATAATGTTGCTAAAAACACATTGTGAGATCAAAATTCAGTTAGAATATGTGTTGAATATATTATAAATATATCTGACTTTTGTAGGTAATATCCTACCACTAGCGTATGGTGTGATAGATTCTGAGAATAATAAGTCCTGGACGTGGTTCTTTGAACTGTTCAAGCAAGCTTATGGTGTTAGGAAAAATATGTGTGTCGTGTCCGACCGACATGAAAGCATAATACACGCAGTTTCTAAGGTGTATCCTACTGTTCCTCATTTGGCTTGTATATGGCATTTGTGGAAAAATGTGACAAAGTAATACACAACAAACGGTGAGGTGTTGAGTCCTATATTTTATTCAACGGCGAAGGCATACGGCCGATGAGTTCGATAAATTGATGGAGAAGATTGGGAATGTTGATATTCGGGTAAAACGATACCTAGAAGATGCGGAAGGGATAAATGGTCTAGGCTTTATTCACTGTTAACGAGAGGATGGACAATGACTTCGAATATAGCCGAATGTATTAATGGAAAACTGGTTCTTTGCAAGAGAGTTACATATTTTTGATTTCCTTGAAGAAGTGAGGAAGATGTTTGGTAGATGGAATTGCACAAATAGAAAAAATGGTACCTACACATTCACAACACTGATGAGGCGGTATCAAGAGATGTTGTCGATCAACGAGTACAAATCAATACGAATGAGGGTATCTTTGGTTGCAACACAAAATTTTAATCTATATTTTACTATATCTAATGTATATTTATCTATATTTCCAATATG
Source organism: Lycium ferocissimum (assembly GCF_029784015.1). Lineage (NCBI taxonomy): Eukaryota > Viridiplantae > Streptophyta > Magnoliopsida > Solanales > Solanaceae > Lycium > Lycium ferocissimum. The sequence continues at coordinate 7,826 of NW_026716861.1, read as the reverse complement.
GTAAAACTGCTCAGGTTAATGCTTGTTTATTGGTTAAATGGTTCTCAGGTTGAAGCGTCAACTGAATATGTTTACACAGTGAATGATGGACCGAGGCGTTTCATAATCGATTTGAAGAAGAAAACTTGCAGCTGCAGGATGTTCCAACTGGACGAGATACCGTGTTCTCATGCATGGGCAGTATTGAAGAATAAAAATTTGACTGCTGATGCATATTGTTCGGAATTATTCAAGCCAGAAACAGTTGTGAACACATATGATGTGCCGGTTGATCCTCTTCCCGATGAGACCGAGTGGAATGTTCCTAAAAGTATATCAGATGAAGTTGTTATGCCACCGATATATAAGAGACCCCCTGGGAGGCCAAAAAAGAAGAGGGACAAGCCATTACAGGAGTTGATGATTGGTAAACGCAGGAATGCTTGCGGTAAATGTGGACGTCTTGGTCATAACAAAGGCGTTCGTGTGATAATACGCCCTCAATAAGAAGAATAAATAAGTCCATTTTGATTTTATTTGTTAAGACAATTCTACTTTAAATTTCATCTTGAATTATTTTAGTATGATTGTATTTCACATGGTTGAACATCCGATGATTTTAGATGTTATGCTATATTGGTGGTTTAATGGGATTTGGAAAGTCTACTCTATGTAAACTGATTTGGCCTTTTGTTTTGGAATTATGCTTTAATATTTGTATTTCGTATATATTTGGGCTATATTTTAGTTGCATTTTGTCTGATCTGGTAGATAAATCTTATTACGTTTACTGTTAACTATATTTCATATATTTTTTTCATATATTTGAAGTGTATTTAGATGAAATTTTAACTTTTGTAACACACTGTACATTAAAAAATGGACTTATGGAATATATCTCAGTTATATTTTATGTATATTTCGACTGTATTTAACTGGTTAGATATACTACTTTGTTAAATGAATACATTTCACAGAAAATGAAAAATGGAATTTATACATTGAAAAAATAACATACTTGAAAGAAACAACAATATAAAAACCATAAGGTGGTGTTCAACATTAATCATCCTAAAAAAACATTACTGCACATGAAACGATATGTCCAAAATGAAAAAACAGCAACAAAAGTCGCAACCAACTACGCTATTGTTCAACATGAAAATGAAAAACACAAAAGACTTGGTGGCCTAATCAAGATCCTCTTTATCAACTGCATCGTAATCAACGGCCGGTCTAATTGGTCTTGGAGGCTGCTCGTTATCACTTGATGCATTGTTGTTTGACTTATCCCATGCATAGTCGCATAAAAGGGCACCGTATCTCATACGGTGCCACTTTGCATCGAATTCGGTTGGGATGACTTCAGTTGAGCTCAAGTATTCAAAGAAAGGCTACCACATACACACCACAATCCCTGAAAAAAATGATCAAAAACTTTACTGATCAAAACCCAAGAAAAAAATAGATGTCTTTATTGTGTTTTTTGTTGGAAGAGATTCTTACATGCTATCGGGAGCTTGTTGCGGGGAGATTGTCTACATTCACAATGTCAAAGTTGTCGGTTTGTTCTCTATTTCGTAACAAGGATGAGTGGCAAAATCTATATCCGCCTTCTTCTCATAGAAATCGATATTTGTAGACTCGTGCGTGTGTGAATAGCCAACATTTTCATTCCGCTCTAACGACGCATCATGCCCCGTGTACTCGGTATGAGTTGTATACGTAGATGGACCTTTTGTAAAAAGAAAAAATACGAAAAAAGACAAACATATAAATTTTGTAGAAAAATGAATGATTTTTTCAAAGGATGAGAGCACACCTGCCGTCGATGAAAGATATCACAACCAAAATCTAGTGATTTTCCTCTTTACGTTGATGAATTAGTACGTTGTCAACAAGTATACCATGGTACATTAGCCAACGGCTCGTGCCCGTTAATGTACTCACACACAGCTCATCTTCCTTACGGCGACGCATGTGGATGAATCGGGTTTTCCCAAGATTTGTAAATTTCAGCAACTAAAGTGTGAAAAATACAGCTGACAGTGGTGAATCTATAATTGTTGTTATTGTGATACTTCCCCTTCTTGCGTAGGTAGTAGAAAATAACGTCAATATGCTGTAAAAACATCAATTCAGTGACTATAATCAATACTATGTTCAATAAAACTATTGATGTATATATATTAAATATAGTGAAATATACTCTTGAATATAGCAAAAATACAATTCTGTATACATAATCAGTACTCCACACCCCTAATAAAATAATGTCTCTATATTAAATATAGTGCAAATATAATGATGAAAATATTTTTAAAATACAATACAGTCTTAATGTAAGTACAAAATTGTGATCTATATATATATGTCAAATATAGTAAAAATATACTATAGATACATCACACTGTAATACTATTATAAAACATAAAAAACTTAAAATAACAAGCAGAAAGACATCAAAACCTCATCAGTCCAAATTTGCCCATCCATAGATAACAAGTAGAACCAGTTTTTGTCGGATACGGCTGTAACTCCTAAATGTAACCGAAGTTCGGCATCCGCGGGATCCAGATCCTTCCTTGTTCTTTCTGTAATGATTTTCCTTTGGTTTCCTGTATATGAACAATGGAAAGAACATACGTTAAGTTTATTAAGAATTGATTTCTGGAAAACTAAAAAAATAAGTTTTGAAAATAATTACTTTTTGTCGTGCGATTTCAACAGATCCTTCTGAAGCCACTTTTGATATTCTTGAAGAAACAAAGTATCTAACGGGGCATTGATAGGGTGCTCAACAAATGGGTGTTTTTTCTGATAAATGCAAGGACTGATATTTTGGGCAGAAGAACCCGCTGAGCTGAAATTGTGACAATAAGGGGACAGGTTGTATTTGCTTGGTTTCCTTTCTCGGGCAGCCCCTGGGTGGACAATGATTTGTTTTTCAGAGTCTGAAAGCTGTGCAGTCTCACCACTTGAGCTTTGACCCGCATTTGGTTGAACAGGAACTTGTTGTCCAGTTTCATCACTTGAACTGTGTCCAACGATCGGTTGTACTCCAACTTGCTGTTCAGTTTCATTAGTTGAACTTTGTCCAGTTGTTGGTTGTACTCCAAGTTGGATTGGTATCTGAGAATCAGGAATCATCCACTGAGAGATCGTTACCGGGTTATCGTCCGGATTCTGAGGGGTCCTTAAACTTGACAAATTGGCTTGATCATCGCGTGGTACTGGAGGAGGACCGAGAGGAATAATAGATGCTAAAGGACAATTGACTAGCAAGTCCGCTATCATTTCCTCTGATGCGGTAAATTCAGCATTAGCATTCTCCATATCGCCAGTTTGCTGAGATTCCTCAAAAATAAAAAACAAACAAAAAACGACTAGTCTTTGTCAATTATTGCTTATCAAAAAAAATGTGATTGGCACTTAAAAGCCACATTTCAGTACTTACATCAAAATTTAAATGGATTGGTGTTATGGGCACTCCATCTGTTTGTGCATCACTTTTAACTCCGGTTTCTTTATCCACGTCAACAACAGAAACCGGATCATTAACTAGCAACCCAACTGCCTCAACCTAAAACAATAAAAACATGGTTCAAATAAATTTAAAGGCATCGAGTAGAAACAAATACACATATACACATACATAGCACGTTATAAAAAGTTAACGAGTTCATATAAATAAATACAAAATATATGAAAAATATATCTGAAATATAGTCAACAGAAACCAGAATAAGTGACCTTGAACGTAATAATCAAAAATACAATTAAAATATAGCAAAAATATATATGAAAAACAACTATTAAAACATCAATCCAAAACAAATATAGCACTACTATTATATATAAACACAATCATAACAAATATAGCACGAATAGATACAGCAAATGGGACACACTAACAAATGACTATGTGAAAGTATATATGTAAATACACTATAGGTAATACTAAACACAAATAAAATTCCAATATTTTTTCTTTGAAAAATATGCTGCAAATATAGCAAAGTGAAAGAAAAAATGAGTACCACTGGATGACTCCTCTATGCGGAAGTTGCACCACCACCTTGATTCTCTTTGGTTGAAAACTTTACTGCACCGCCACTTTGATTGCCTTGAGAAATCCCACCATCAGTATGTAAGTTAGCTTGCAACATTGTGTCTCCGACCTTTAAAATTTCCAAAAACAAAATATAAAGTCTTCCAATAAATATATCAAAGTAACTTAAAAAAGTTAATAATTTCCATATTTACCATGTTGTCTTCGACTACGTCGTTGACAGTTGGTGTGCCCTTATCAGAACGATGACGTTGGCTTTTCTCGTGTGAGTGTTGTATGCCAACATCATGTTGATGTGACGGGGCTTTACTATCAGCCGAGCTTCAAAAAAAATATCTTATTAATAAAAAAGGAAACCGACTTGTTAATGCCCGTAATGTATTTAATGAACATAACTTTTAGTTTTAATTTTTACCTTATCTCGGTGTTTGATTGCCCTTTATTGCATCTAACAACTTTTTGAAGTTGTTGTCCATGTAGTCAAAGACCTACAGTTTTGAAACACAAAAATAAGAATTAGAATTGTTAATTACTTGACACAAGAAATATGAAGTAACAAAAACATATTGAAAACAAAACGCCTACTTCTTTCTTGAAAATCTGAATCTCTTCCCTTATCAGTTTAAACTCATTTGTTCCGGTTCCTGTAGGTGCATCTGGTTTCCTTGTCCCTTTTATCCGAGATTCATTCCGTGATGGTTGTTTCCTGGAAGGAGAAACAGAAACGGGAATCTGTGTCCGTTTCTTGCATCGCGGGGAATCAGGATTGGCACTCCTTTGTTGTTGTTTGCCACGGACGTATGCGGTGGTGTGGTACTAAAATCATCGTAATCATCGTCTACCAAATCAGTACCATGTACACCATCAACCCCATGTTTGACGTCTGGTATATCATGTGCAACAGGAGGCAAATTAAGAATTTCCAACTCATGGGGTGTTGGCACTACTTCCTCAAATCTACAAGACTGTGGACAACAAAATATACAAACTACATCACCATATATATATCTACATTGGTAACATACTACAAATATGAGGAAAATATAGTCAAAATATATTGATGACAAATGACTTACTTCATCAATATAGTCAAAATATAATCAAAATATAGCATGAACAACAACCTAATTTAAACAGTTAAATGGTAAAGGACACAAACAAGTAAACTGTTCAGTTTGTTAAAAAACTGGATTACCGGGTTTTTGTCGTCTCTGAACATGCCATCCATCAATCTCTTGAATTCTGGTTTTCCTTCCGTAGTCCGCCAGTTCAAAATTCTAGGAACTAAATTCCCCGTCTTAACTGCAATGGTGGACGGGACTTTTGAGCAACATTCATACAACCAGACTTGCATAGCAAGTGGCAACCCGTGAATCCTATAATATCTCTTAAAATCAAAGATATTTCTGCCCGATGCTTACAACCAACTCTCTAAACGAATCTTTACCCCAAGGATACTCATTATATCTCCCGTCCTCTACAACATCAAAATGGATCCTTGGTATATTTGTTGAGTTTGGCTCACCACAATGTACCCACGTATTTATGAAATACAATATTGCCATCTTGACTGCGTCATCCCCTTTATCATCCCAAACTATCTTGTTGAAACGCTCAATAAGCTCGTGTCTTTTAACTGGCAGTTGGTTCTCCTCATTTCTACCAAAATATTCAACCATAAGCCTATTCGGTTTTGAGTTATCATAAACAAAATCGTTTTCATCAGAGACACAATCTAGCCCAATGATCAGTGCAAATTCTCTAAGGCCGAAACGCAGAACTTTACCATTTATTTCAAATGTAAAGCACCTATATGTACTGCCCCTAAGTTCTTTGACCATAAAGCACCGAAAAATCTGTGCTTGTACATCCAAATGCTGCATTCTGAGATATTTACCAAAACAAGAATCCCTAAACATATCCATCTGTGGGTCTGTTAGTTTGCCTCTAATATCTTGCATTACATTAACATTAGTGTATCTACACATAGATGGTGCCACAGCAGGGTGCTTGGTAACCAAAAATTTAGATACCTGAAACAACATGCCAAAAAACACGTGTGATTGACAAAAAACAGTGAACACAATCAGTTAAAAAAAGAGATCAACCAAAAATATATACAAATATAAAACAAAACAGTGATTGACAATGAAAAAATATAATGTAATTTAACAATAAATATATATATGAATATACTGAAAATATAATGACATATATTGACTGATTGACTAAATTACAGATCTGTAATAACTGTCAACAAAATACACACGAATATACTTAAAAATCTTAAAAATTACAGTTATGGTGAAGAACAATAAACACGAATTAACTGAAGAAACATGTGAAAAAAAATAACAATAGAAAATATACTTAAAATGCACATAAAATATAGATCTGGTTAATTAACAGATCTGTAATAACTGAACTAAAAAAAAAAAAAAAAAACGAACTAAATATACTGAAAATATAAGATAAATATACCTCTGCATCATCATCCTCATCCACATTATGTTTGGCTTTAGCAATTTTTTTCCCCTTAACATTAGCAACATTGTCAACAGCCTTTCTCTTCTTTTGTTTCTCCATTTGAGAAACCTTTTTCACTTTTTGTTGTTGTTTACTCTTCGAATCAACATAATCAGCAGAACGCCTAGGATCGTTAATTCTTTTTGAACGATTCTCAGCATAAGAGCCTGCAATGGCAGTTTCGTGTTGAGAAATTCCCAAAGAAAAATTAGGAATCTCAAATTCGGGTTCTATACCTCTATTTCTGATCGGAGTAGAAGCTTTCTTAGCCATTTCACTTGAATCTAAGCAAAAAAACCAAGAACAAACACTGATAATTAATTATTTAGAGTTGCATTACTGATTCAAACGAAAAAAAAAAATACTCCGAAAATATAGGTTAAATACACGGTGAAAATTAAAAAAATCAGTATAGAATCTTACCTTTTTGGGAATTAGATTTGAATCATGAGTGAAATTAATGAGTAGTTAATTAGAGATAACAAAAGGAAGTTGTAGAATTGTAAAACTGATTTGAAATTGGAGGAAATTAAGGGATATTGTGAATAATGGCGTGAAGTTAGTGGGATAGGAGAGAGAGACGTTTTTGTTGGCTTAAATTTAGGGGTGTGGGAAGTTATCAGATGAGTGGTAAAAAACTGGTAGCTATGTGAAGTAAATATGTTATATTTTAGCTACTAAATATAATTATTGAAAAGTTTAGTTATGTTCCATAAATAGGTAATAATGGAAGCTATGCCAAGTAAATTTAAGTGGATAATAAGCTTTACTTTCTTGAATTTTCTGATCATGGTATGGAAGAAGGGATTGTGAGGAAAATCAGCACCCCTCCAGACTATATATCACCATGGAAAGTGGTTAGTTCATGTAATGGACTATTGTGCACAATTGATCATAGTGATTCGCTTTATGTGTACAATCGTTTTACAAGGAACTACAAACAGCTGCCTACATCAGTAAAACCTCAAGTGCGTCACAAATTGGATTTTGGGTTTGGTTTTCAAGCTATTACCAAAGAATACAAGTTTATCAAGATCATACATTATGACCCCCGCAAAAATCGTAAATCAGATGTTGAAGTATTTAGTCTTGGTAGCAACAAATGGAGAAGTGTTGGGGAAGTTGTTTACCGCATTGATTCCAGTTATCAAGGAATTATGTTAAACGGGAAGATGCATTGGGTGACTTTGTTTGGAGAGTATTACAGACGTGATGATAGGCTTATTGCTTCCTTTGATTTAGCTGATGA